>NC_066284.1:13781363-14085000 GCF_905404315.1 Leptidea sinapis | reverse complement strand
TATTATTACATATAGAATGTATTATATTATAATCGTACGTATAGGATTAACGGAAATGCTATCACATCTATGTTCATAGATGGACCAAGCATACCCATGCCGATGATATTAAGTGTTATGTACATAATTAATTTTTTTTAGACCTACGTAAAAATTAAATTGTGTATTTATACATAATCTTTATATTTTGTATTTCATTAGGGTAGCCGCAACGTATAAAAAAAAAAATAAAAAATAAAAAATTAATAAAAGTAATCAAAGAAAAATAATAATAATAATAATAAAAAAAAAATAAAAATAAAAAAATAAAAAAAAATAAGTCGAAATGGCACCCTTATTTTCAATTAATCATTTAGAAATTATTGTCATTGTCAATGTTCGTTACTAGTAAATGTATTATATCTTTTGTGTAAATATTTATATAGTGAAAACGTTACGTATATGTAAATATATTGTTAATATTAATCATTGTCAAATTTCAGTATGAATGTATAAGTATCATGTAAGAAACAAAGTTTGCAAGTTAGCGACTCTATTGTATAAAATTAATTGATCAGCAAGATCTTAAGGAATAAGGTATCATAAACATTAGCTATATTCTTAACGTGATCAGCACAAAAATGTAGGTAATTTCAAAAACAGGATCACAATTCCTTCCGCGTGATGGGAGGAGAGCACTGGGAGACATCATCCCTTGGTGGGTGCTTGTCTATTCAAATTTAAAAAAAAAAAAAAAAAAAAAAAAACCTAACCTAACCTAACCTAACCTAACCTAACCTAACCTAACCTAACCTAACCTAACCTAACCTAACCTAACCTAACCTAACCACCCCTAGTTTTCGAGATATTTACAAAACAAGTTTTAGTGCGGTTGGTTTCCGAAACAGGTAATTTTGAAAAATTTTTTGTGAATTATTTTACTTAAACAAAAATTTTGCAAAAAATATAATTAACTTTGTAATGAACTGTAGTTTCCTATCCGATGTCGAATTATGGATTTCTCTTTATATATCAGTGAATTTAATTTTTTGAATTTAGGGGGTTGAAAACAAAAACCGCAAAAATACTCAAAAATGGCCAAAACTATGTTAAAAAATGAAATGCCGTTAATATGACTATTTTTAGCGGTAACAGTGTAATTTTCTGCACCCTTGGACGTTTAAAATTTTTAATTTTTTTAATTTTTGCAAATTTTGGAAATAAATAAAAATAATTTAAAAATATAAACAGTTTCCAAAATGTATCGAGTTTGGGCTCATTGAACTCGAAAAAAATTCAAGGAATACGATTCCGAAGTCAAAAATTTTAAATATCTATATACATAAGCACAATTACACAAAATATAATGTTCATATATAAAAACAGTTTCGGTGAGCTAGCGTCCCACAGGATGGTCGGATTTTCAATCTGTAAACGGCAACGATCTTCAAATAATAAGAGCTTCCCAACGTGGTATCATTTGCTGTTGAAATCCCACGGGAACACTGACCACGTGCCACGTGGTTTCCGGTAATAAGGTGTTAAAATCACTGCCGGTGGCTCAAAAAATCTGTTAGAGGTGTCAAAACGTTTGGCTTAATGGGAGTAATCGTTTAGTGAATTTTTGTATATAGGTCGTCGCTTTACTTTTTGAAAAATTTTCAATAGATGTTATTTTTGAAGGTTATATTAGGTTTTTGGTCATAAAAATTTTTCCAACTGTTCGATTTTTATAAACGATATCTCTTTTTCTTTGTCTCGGCGTGACGCATCTAGTGATGTATATATCTACTTGGTGTGACTGCGTTTCGAGGCACCACGTGCCACGTGGTGCTGCACTTTTTCTTGTTTTACTGCGGAATGCCTGGTCATAAAAATCCAGAAAAGGTCTTTAAATGTCCGGCACGCTAAGGTGCAGCCGTTGACATCCAAAAAATTTTGTAAATATCTCGAAAACTAGGGGTGCTAGAGCAAAAATAACAAAATTTTACCCCTCCCCCCCCTATCAACCCCCCCCACGGCTTCACTTAGGTGAACCCCTTTGGACCCTCCCCGATCATTTCGGCATAGTCTCAGCCCCCTACCCCCAAAATTCCCTTTGGACTTAGAAAAATTTCTAGTGCCTTGGAAACACAAAATTAGCTGTAACTCCGGAGTTTCACATCCGATTTTGAAGAGGTTTTCAATTTTCAATTTAGTTTCAGATAGAGATTTTTTTTTTTTTTTTTTTTTTTTTCGGTTCTCAATCGGGAATACGATTCCATACACGTGGTATATTGCGTTTGTAAGCTACGCCATTGGACTCGGCGAAGGCTACTCTACTCTGTGAGAAGGTCTTTACAACCTTCTCTCACTTAAAATTTTTAATTTTAACTTTTTATTATTTTTAGTATTTTTATTTAGACTGTATCCTTGTATTTGATACTATTCATACCTTTTTTAACCTAGGACAACTGGAACTACGTTCCAAAAAAACGTCATTGACTTTAACATATATATATTTATATATGTAAAAACCCAAACAACTTTTACAAACTTATTGTCTTTACCTATATACATATATAAATATTATTTATCTAAACTTAATTAATAGTACAACCGCGACTAACACTCAACTTATATACACATCCCCCGAAATATGTATAGGACCCCTAAAAAAGCTTCCTCAACTGACCGAGACTCCCCAAGGATGCCAGAAAAGGCTGGGCCCTCACAAGTTAGTAATGTAAGAAAGAGCATCGGTGAGTGGGAGTCGGCCAAACAAACGGAGACGAAGGGTACCTCCCAAACAAATAAAACTTTTACGGTAGGCATTACACCTCCAAAACAAGAAAGCACAAAAATTACTGAAAGAGTAAGGGAGGCAATCGCATGTGTCCAGAAGGGAAAAAATGCATTGACAAACTCAAATAATTTAAAAAGAGAATACAAGAATGACCTCCTCCAAGTACTAGAGCGCCTACTTAAATTGGTGAAGGAAGCGGACTCGGCAAAAATCATCAAAAAGAGTACAAGTACTGGCGAGAATAAAGAGGAACAGAAAACACTAAACATGGAACCAAAAATGGACGACCTTCTGAATAAGATTGACGAGCAATCTAAAATGATAAAGGAAAACGGAGAAAAGTTGGACCATCTCAGAGAATGCATTGAGAGGAAAACTTACGCGAGCGTAGTTGCTGCACCCAGTAGACGACTTCCGGTGCAGACAGCGCTGCACTCGGTCGTAGTAACCTCAAATGATGAAACAGAAACTGGAGACGACGTTCTAGGTCGAATAAGGAAGGCTGTTAGT
The DNA here is from genome assembly GCF_905404315.1 of Leptidea sinapis. NCBI lineage: Eukaryota > Metazoa > Arthropoda > Insecta > Lepidoptera > Pieridae > Leptidea > Leptidea sinapis. The sequence continues at coordinate 14,081,726 of NC_066284.1, read as the reverse complement.
GCAAAGGAAGGAGGAGTAGCTGTCGAACGTGTCAGAAAAGCAAAGGACAGAAAAATCATAATAGGATGTAAAACAGAGGAAGAGCGAAGGAAAGTAAAAGAAAGGATAAATAAAACAGGGGAAATGAAAGCCGAGGATATTAAGAATAAAGACCCTCTAATAATACTAAAGGACGTGTTACAATATAATAACGATGAGGAAGTCTTGCGAGCCCTAAAGAACCAAAATAAGACTATATTCGACGGTCTGGACAAAGATGACCAAAGATTGCAGATGGCCTATAAAAAACGGACGAGAAATGCACTGACAAGCCATCTCATCGTAAGAGTCTCTCCTAAGCTGTGGAAGCGTCTGGTTGAGATCGAGGCGGTTCACATAGACCTACAGAGAGTGAAAATTATGGACCAATCACCACTGGTCCAATGCTCCATGTGCCTAGGCTACGGCCATGGTCGGCGCTTTTGTAAGGAGGCTCAAGAAAAATGCAGCCACTGCGGAGGCGATCACATTAAAAGCAAATGTGAGTATTGGCTCACCGCTGATACTCCGTCTTGCATTAACTGTGTGAAAGCCAAAGCAGAAAAGGCCGACCATAATGCCTTCAGCAGTGAGTGCCCGATACGGAAGAGGTGGGAAGCTCTGGCGAGGGCCACCATAGCTTACTGCTAAGGTGTTTCCAGGCGCACAAACAAGACTCAGACCTTATACCGTGGCACAAGCCAACCTCCAGCGTAAGCAACTCGCGACCGATGAAATAATGATTGAGGCTATAAAAGCCAAGATGGCATTCGCAATGCTCCAGGAGCCTTATGTGGGGGGCTTGGGCAAAATGCGGCACTATAACGGCGTAAGGATCTTCCAATGTGCGGACCAAAGCGGCGGTGTTGTGAAAGCGGCTTTTGCGGTCTTTGACAATGATATCGAGGTTACCCAATACCCTGAGTACACAACTCACAACATCGTTGTTTTAAAAATGAAAACCGAAGCATGGGAGATCATAGTGGCCTCATTTTATTTTGAACCCAAGCCAAAACCCATTGAGCCATACCTGGACCAGCTCAAACGAGCTTGCGAAAAATTTGGCCGCAATTTGATCATCGGTGGCGACGCAAATGCTAAGAACGTGTGGTGGGGAAGCACTGAAGTGGACGCGAGGGGCTACGAATTGGCTGGAACATTGGAGGAACTGGGCTTACAGGTGCTCAACGACGGCGATACCCCAACGTACGACACCGTCCGCGGTGGCAGATCGTATACAAGCACTGTAGACATCACAGTATGCACACAGGACCTGTGGAGCAGAATCGACGAATGGAGGGTAGACACAAGGCTGACGAGTTCCGACCACAATACTATAACTTTCAATATCAGACTAACTAAATCTAGATGCAACACCATAAATAGAACTACACGAAAATACAACAGCAAAAAAGCAAACTGGTCCTGCTTTCATGAGAAAGTGAGCCAGTTGCTAACAGAACACAACATTAATACACAGCAAATTAGTAAAATTAATACGTCAACTCAATTAGACCAAACAATAGAAAAATACACAAATATAATAATTGAAGCAAGCAACAAAAGCATACCACTTAAAACAAATAAAACCACACCTACCTTGCCATGGTGGAATGAAGAACTCGCCAGACTGAAGTCGGACGCACTAACTAAGAGACGCAGAATACGATTCGCAGCGCAGGTCCGAAGGAGTAAAGTCGTTGAAGAGTACCTGGAAGCCAAACAAAAATATGAAACCACAGCACAAAAACACCGCATTGAAAGTTGGAAGAATTTCTGTGGGAAACACGACAGAGAGGGGCTCTGGGAAGGAATCTACAGGGTAATCAAGAAAGTGGAAAAAAGAGAAGAGGATCTACCTCTTATAAAAGACGGGAAATCGCTAAGCTGTAAAGATTCAGCAGAGCTGTTAGCCACTACCTTTTTCCCTGTAGATGACAAAACCGACGACAATGAGGATCATAGAAGCATCAGAATACAGGCTGCACAGGTAAATATATCGGATCATGATGAACACTATGACCCTATATTTACTCGGACAGAACTTGTAGCAGCCACAATGAGCTTCAATCCTAAAAAAGCCCCAGGTTTCGATGGACTGACTGCGGACATATGCCAGCATGCAATAAATCACGATCCCGAAATTTTTCTTACACTGACAAACAGGTGTCTCCAACTAAGCCACTTCCCCCCTATATGGAAAACAGCAACAGTAGTCACCCTCAGGAAACCAGGAAAGGAAAGTTACACAGAGCCCAAATCATATAGACCCATCGGGCTATTGCCGATAATGGGTAAGATTTTAGAAAAAATGTTGGTGAACAGACTAAAATGGCACATTTTACCCAGACTAAGCCATCGGCAATACGGATTCATGCCCCAAAGAAGCACCGAGGACTCTCTCTATGATCTTATGAACCACATACGCACAAAACTAGCTCAACATAAGATTATCACACTAATATCGCTAGACATAGAGGGAGCCTTCGATAGCGCATGGTGGCCTGCAATCAGAGTCCGTCTTGCCGAAGAAAAGTGTCCCATTAATTTGAGGCGCATAATGGACAGCTATTTGCAGGACAGACAGGTTAAAGTCAGATACGGAGGCCAGGAAGTCGCGAGATCCACGAGTAAAGGATGTGTCCAAGGTTCGATCGGAGGTCCTATCTTGTGGAACTTGCTCTTGGATCCACTTCTTCAAGAATTACACCGGAATGGCCATTATAGTCAAGCTTTCGCCGATGATGTTGTCCTCATATTTGATGGAGACACCGCCAGCCAAATCCAAAGCCGCGCAAATGCCGCTCTCGAGTTTGTTCGGGCGTGGGGAGTCAGAAACAAATTAAAATTTGCTCCGCAAAAAACCAAAGCGATGGTTTTTACTAATAAACTAAAATACGACACCCCACGCCTGCACATTGGTGGGGTCGACATTTGCCTGGCTAAGGAGATCAGGATCTTAGGTCTCATTGTAGACAGTAGACTGACCTTCAACAGTCATGTGGGCAGCATATGTAAAAAAGCCTTAGGTTTCTATAAAAAACTAGCCAGAACCGCCCGAATCAGCTGGGGACTGCACCCCGAAATAATTAGAACTATTTATACTGCGGTAGTGGAACCGGTGATTCTGTATGCCGCAGGTGCGTGGGCGGAAGCATCGGAAAAAATCTGCGTACAAAAGAAATTAAATACTGTGCAAAGGGGCTTTGCACAAAAACTATGCAGGGCATACCGCACCGTATCCCTCAATTCAGCACTGGTGCTGGCTGGGATACTGCCCCTAGACCTTCGACTCCGAGAAGCAGCCACACTGTACCAGGCTAAGAGGGGTGTTCCCCAGCCAGCGCTATGTGACAGGGAGGTGGAGCAACGGGAGCCTTACACAAATCTCTCCCATCCAGCAGAGCGTATCGACTTGAGGTTCATTAGCCTGGAAAACCAGAACGACGTCGACGCCAACAACCAGCAACAGGTGCGCATATTTACGGATGGCAGCAAAATTGCAGGCAAAGTCGGAGCAGCACTGTCTCTATGGAGTGATGATGCGGAGACTAAATCCCGAAAATTTAAGCTGCCATCCTACTGCACAGTTTACCAGGCTGAGCTTTTTGCCATACGTGAAGCTATGAGAGAGATTGAGAAATCTTCAAAAAGCACCTTCGGCATTTATAGCGATTCAAGATCCGCAATCGAGACGATCACCGGCCACCATACTAGTCACCCTCTGGCTGCAGACATAAGGAGGAGCACAAGTGTCGTGCAAAAACAGAATAAATCGGTTTTCCTTTTTTGGATAAAAGCTCATGCAGGTCTGGCGGGTAATGAGCGTGCTGACCAGCTTGCAAAAGAAGCGACCAACTCAAAAAGGAAACCCGAATATGACCGTTGTCCAGTCTCATTTGTGAAGCGACAAATCCGTTTGGAATCGCTTGACAAATGGAACTGGAGATATAAGAATAGCGAAACTGCAGGCACGACAAAAATGTTCTTTCCAGATGCTGTTGACGCCTACAGAGTTATCAAAAAAATAGAGATGACGGGAATCTTAACCCAGATATTAACAGGCCACGGTGGGTTCTCTGCATACCTGCACAGATTCAAGTGTAAAGAGAACCCGTCGTGCCCCTGCGAACCCGGGCAGGATGAAAGCGTTCAACACGTCTTATTGGAGTGTCCTATCTATGCCATAGAAAGGTATGAAGTGGAGCAAATACTAGGGCTAGATATAGATGAAACAAATGTTAAAATTTTAATTAGTGATAAGAAATATCAAAGTAAATTCATAGAGTACTGTAAAAGCATAGTCAGTAAGGTAATAATAAGAAATAAAACAAGTTAAATAAAAATGTATGATACATATATTTAAGCATATATACTATCAGCATCACTAAATTAAGTTTCTACAATGTAATGTAATATAAGACTATAAGCTAAAATTAATTAAGTAAAAATGTAAACCTAATGTGTAAATATTGATAAAATTAATTCTTGTAATACCTAGTAAATAAAGATACCGAAGGGCCCTGATAAAAACATCGGGGGTTTAGCTCGCGGGCCGGGACATGACAGCTCCCGGACAGGAAAAAAAAAAAAACCTAACCTAACCTAACCTAACCTAACCTAACCTAACCTAACCTAACCTAACCTAACCTAACCTAACCTAACCTAACCAGTTTCGCAACTCACGTCGTGCTGAGTGCATACAAAATTTTTGCTCTGTCGTATAATAGTCGTAGTTGTGGAAAAAGATAAGTAAAGCTAAGTTGTGAAGTTATTATGTGTAGTGTTAAAGTTTATAAGTGCATTTCGACAAGAAAGCAGCTTCAGAAAAAGCTATTGAAAATATAATTTACATAAAATTGTTAACTGTGTTGTGTCCTCGGAATCAACTTATAATTATAAGTACGACTGTGGTGTGTATAAGTGTTGTTTCTCATTATTATATTCATAAAAGACTTCAATTAATTGGATAATTTCTATATTGGCTGCTAGCTAGATCATTAATTTCAAAACTTAATACATAATACATTCTATTTATAGAATCTACCGACGCCATTTGCTCACAAAATCAAAAAGAACTTTTAGTGACTTTTAAACAACTTATCATAGTAATTCATCGTTCTGAGACCTACAAACAGTCTTATAAATATTTAATTAATTTTGTTTACGTCCTAATTGTAAAAAGTGAAGTGATAAGACAATATAAAAAATATACAAAGTTATTTAAAAATAGCAACGAGCGCCGCCATTTCCGTTTGTTACGCATCAAACCACTGAGTACTTAACCAAAAGGAGGTGCCATTGACACGGAGTATTTAACAGATAGCAACTACTATTAAGATTTCCGTTATTATTGAAAGGCCTAATAGAAACTGATTTGGATACTACCTATAATCATTAGATAACAAAAATACATAAATTATATATATTCATTACATTGATTAATTGAAATTAAAAAATATGTCGTCTGACAAAACGCCGATAAGTTCGCCAAAAACGCCTTCGGATGAATTGGGAGAACCTTTGCGTCCCGAGTGGGAGAGGTCACCAATGCATGCGCGAGAATCATACCGCGCCGTAATGGAGAAACTCGATGAATCTTGGAACATTACGTCGTCAACTAAAAAGCTTATCAAAGACGCACTGGATCTATTTTATGATATTATTAGGGCAGTGAATAGTGAAAATTACGCATTAAAGAGGGAAATGACAAAAATTAAACAAGACATGGATAATATAGTGGAGGTTCAGGGTGATAAACGATCTGAAACCGTCCCTAAAAACCTGGACCGTCTCTTAGAAGGTGTTAAGGCCCTTAACGTCAAGAGCGACAAGATGCAAGAGGAAATCGAGCGCCTCACCGCACAGACAACGCGGCTCATGGAGACGCCGCCATCAACCGTTGCATCACCGACCTATGCGGACGTTGCCGCACGAGCTCCGGCCAAATCCGGTCACTCTATAATCGTTGGGAGCACGTCACAGGAGGATTCAAGCGAAAGCGTGCTCAAAAAGATTAGGGTTGCCGTTGATCCTATTAAGACTGGGGCCCGCGTCGATGGTGTCCGCAGGGTCCGAAACCAGCGCGTTGTCATCACGTGCGGGTCAAAGGAAGAAGCGGAAGTTGTGACCGGCCGACTTAAAGAGAGCCCGTCACTCACTTACCAGGAAGTAAAGGGGAAGAATCCCCTCATAATAATCAAGGATGTTCTGGCAGACCTTAAGGACGATGACGTTCTTTTGGCTCTGACAGCTCAGAATAAACAGCTATTTTCTGGGCTCTCAGAAGAAGAGCAGATCATGGAGGTTAGATTTCGAAGGCGGTGCCGCAATCCTCACGTTAATCACATTATAATGCGCGTAGCCCCGAAGCTGTGGCAGCGGGTGACGGCGGAAGGTTCAGTCCACATTGACCTCAAGCGGTCAACGGTGGAGGACTTCTCGCCAGTCATCCAATGCACTCGTTGTCTGGGATTTGGACACGGTCGACGTAATTGTAAAGAGGCGGCAAGCCTTTGTAGTCATTGTGGAGGCCCTCACCTACGACACGATTGCCCTCACTATATTGTTGGAGAACAGCCATGCTGTTTAAATTGCCGGAGTGCTGGTCTTGAGAAAACGGATCATGGGGCTTTTAGTGTCGAGTGTCCGGTAAGGCGGAAGTGGGACTCCATAGCCCGCCTGAGTGTGACATATTGCTGAGGGACCTGCCCGATGTACTTCTTTTAAATAATTATATTCTAGTTAAGGTATGGAATATAGCATAGAAAATTAGTAAATAAATGTCAAGTATATAAACTACTAGTAATTTCTTATATCTATTTTTATTACAATATATACATGTTATGTTGAAAATATATACTGATTAATTGCAAATTATAAAATCAAAATATAAAATTAATTGTAAAAATGTTACATCTCAAATTGATACTTTAAACATTTATTGTATAAAACAAATTGACACCAACACCGATATTCCGTTACATTGTAGGTGTTTTTCCCTTTTCTTATTTATATTATAAAACTCAAATGTATCTTTTATTATTATATTCATGTACTAAAATTATTAAAATATAAGTGATTGCTTTTATATATAGTCATAAATTGTATAAAATAGTGAAATAATTATAAAACACATAGGTTACACAAATTGAGTAGTAAGTACATTTATATTTGTAGATATATATAAAATTAATTGAAAAATGTTACATTTCAAACTGATATTTTAAACTTTTATTGTATAATACAAATTGACACCAATCTATTGGATATTGAGTTACATTGTCGGTGTTTTTCCTTTTTCTTATTCCTACTATAAAACACAAAAGTATCTTTTTATTATTTTATCCATATACTATAATTATTAAAATATAAGTGATTGCTTTGTAATACAGCCATAATTGAATAAAATAGTGAAATAATTATAAAACACATAAGTAAGTCGCCAATTGATAAAAATAATATAAAAAAAAAATGTCTGTATATATAAAGAGTATACTAAGAGTATATATTAAGAGAAATAGAGGTGTAAATTTATATTTGTAGATATTAAGTAACTAAGAACATAAATTATATTTCGTTTTCAGACATATTACAGTTTTGCATGTGATTATAACAAATGTGTCAATGTCTATTAATATGTTAGCTTTTAAAAGTTTCTATAGCATTGTATATTTTAAAAATTACTTGGAACCTTGTCAGTCTTACTGCATTAGCTCTTTGTGTTTGTTAAAGTTAAATATGTATTAGTTTTGTTTTATGTTTATGTTAAAAAATTGTAGCTTGTATTAAAACTATAAATGTAATTTATAGTGTGTAGGTAATTGAAACAAATTTATGTAATATATTACACCCAGTTAAATATTAATACGCATGAGTACAATGAATTTTGTTTGCCCAAAGTGATTGTACTCATGATTAGTTTAAGAGATAGAAAATTCGAAGATTCTTTGTAAGAAGGGAGATAGCCTGGATGTCTATCTATATGGTAATAGATGGACCAGGCATTCGTATATTGTTATAAATATGATGATGATTTTATGCATAGTAGTATTTTATGTTAACTATCGGTAACATGTACAGGACTGCCGGTAAAAAAAAAAAAAAAATACAAAATACAAAAAAAAAGAATACAAAATACAACAAAATGAAATACAAAATACAAAAAAAAAAAAAAAAATTAAAAATACAAAAAAAAGAAAAAATAAAACCGGCAGTCTCTCACTATCACTTAAGAAATGTGCTTATTTACACGAGAATATAACTCTACGATATTATATGTACACTAGATTAGATTCTAACACATATGATCACTTCAGTATCAGCAACAAAAAAAAATGAGATAATTGTAACATAGGATCACAACCCCGACCGTTTGATGGTTGGGAAAAAATTGAGCGGAAATTTAAAAAAAAAAAAAAAAAAACCTAACCTAACCTTTTTTTTTTTTTTTAACGAGGAGGAAATACATTTACGTACTACCCCTGTGCACTATGTGGCACAGGGAGTGTGGGACTCAACCACTTAGACCATCTTCTACGTAGCTAGAAGTTGGCCAAGTTTGGTAATACCCACTAAAACCTCCTCGAAAGCAGAGAGTTCCCCTCTTTGAGAGGTTCTCCGGGATCTTTGCAGGGCATTTCACCGGAGAACCTCGGGGAAGAGGCCATCAGTGGCCCTCTACTGGCTGCTAGGGGCTGGGGTTGAGAGGTCTTCTTGGACCCCTCTCCCCCTCCTGCCCCGCCCTGCTGCCCTCTGAAGGGCAACTAATAACCTAACCTAACCTAACCTAACCTAACCTAACCTAACCTAACCTAACCTAACCCCCCTCTTCCCCTTCACCCTCTGAAGCGAGAACACACGCGCGCAGTTGATCCGAGTTCGATCCGTGCAAAATTGATTGTTTTAATTACTTGAAAAAATCAAAAAAGTGGTAAAAGTTTCGCGTATATTATAGTGCTATACGTCAAAAGTTGCGCAATTTTAATCTCTATAAGACTGTGATAAAGTGAGTTCTTAAATATACTCCCCCGAAGTAGGAGGGGGTAAAAACCGAAGTTTTTCAGTTTTGAAAAACTTGAAAAACAAAAAAATACGCTGCGCAAACAAGCGCGGTGAGGTGCCTGCTTTTTGGTGTTCCCGGATCCGCCTCGACGAGATTTATCTCCTGAAAGAAGTTTCAGATTTTTTCCGTCGACGTGCGAGGAAATAACACCAAAAAAACAAGTACCACGTGGCGGCGTGGTCATACTTGCGTGGGTGCTGGACCAGATCCCGTGACGCAAATCGGTGCTCTCAAGCTATTCAAGACACCAGGTGGTTGCAGATCTTGGATAATACAAGCAGTTTTTTAATTATAAGACATTAAAATTTCGGCCAAATTTCAAAAAATCATATCTCGGCGGGAAGATCTGTGACCTACATTTTCAATAAGTGTTTGCTAAAGTACCTAGTAAACACTATTATTGTACAAAATTTGATAATTTTCCCTTCAGTACTTTCCGAGTTATAAATTTTTGAAATTTAGGGGTTGACACGTGGGGGTGTTATCCCTTAAGTTAGAAATTTCAATTTAATCGAATTAAATAGAAGCACATTTAAGTTAACAATACAAATTTTTTCAAAATTTTTAGAAGCCTTTTTATATTTTTAAAACAAATTTTTGGGTAAAAATCTTAGTTTTTGTTTAATATTAAATCGGGGGGTAGGAATTTTCTAAATTTAATTTCAGTATTAAACTATTCTTAAAATCACCTTTCAGGCAAGCCCAAACACGGGTATTTTATCTCTACGGGGGCGAAAATAAAGAAAAATTTAGACCAGTTCGGCCATATTGGCCGCCATTTTGAAAAATTTTAATCTCCAATATCTCGGCAACCAAACGTCCTACGAAGCCGAGGTTTTTTGTGTTTGCCTTCCCCACATCAGTTCTATGCGTCCCATGCGTTTTGATGCAAAAAAATTTGACAGCTCTACTAAGTAGAGTCTGACTTTAGAAACATAGAGTACGTCACGGCGATCTCAGCGAACCTTCGCACAACTCCGTGCGGTGTCTGGAACGCGAGTTATACGTATTTTTTGCTTTTGGCCGCCATTTTGTCCGCCATCTTGAAAAATTAAAGTAGGCAATATCTCGGCTTCCAGACGTATTGAGACGCGGTTTTCACCGTTGAGGTCGGCAAAGGCAGCTTTATAATTTGAGCGAGTTTCTTTATAGTTTTATGTATTAATTTAAAATATTTGTTTTTAAGCATATTATTGTAAACTGGGGTACACATTAACGATCTGGACGCGGCTATATTGGCCGTTTTGTTTTGACTGGGTCTTTACAACCCGTCATCAATCAAAAACCAACCTTAATTTTATGTAAATTTTCTAATAGTTTAATAATTAGCTTTATATTAGTTGATAGATTGACATTTTTGTAAATAGAGATAGACTTATTATTTTATAATTAAGTACGTACATACGGCTTTTGCCAGTAGTACACCCATTCTACTCTCTGAGTTTACAATCTTTGGACCTATATAGCGACTTGTCTATATACGAATTTACTTTATTTTTATTTACACTTTATTTATACATTATTTACACTTAACATTTTAATTGCTTTTGATTTTAATAAATTGACACTCACCTCCGACATGTTCGGTATACGAACCCCCCCAAAAAAGACGGATAGCGTCAAGTCACCCCCCAGCGCAGGACAATCAACCTCGACCGTTAGAAGAAGCATTGGGAAGTGGGAGGCTTCTACATCGGTAGCGAGTGTAGAGAACACAACAAAACATGCCGACACCGTCAAAAACAGCCGCTACAACAGACGGCAGCCCAAAAGGATGTACAGGGAGGCGCAGACAATCCAGGAGTATCCCCAAGTCTGCCCAAACAGGGAGACAGGATGGCACAGGCGCGGATCTGGGTCCAAAGGGCAAAAACGTGTGTAAGTCAATCGCGAAACCTTAAGTCAGACCTCAAGCAGGGTATTATAATGGCAATTGACAATCTCTACCAGTTATTAAAAGAGACGGCAGCTGTGAAAACAGGAACGGCAGAAATATCACCACAGCTGGTACCAGCGCTCGGGAACAAGGAAAATATTGACGCGGAAAAAACACTTCCCTCTCTCCTTAGTGCTCACAGCAAAATGATCACTGAAAGCATGGCTCAGATAGAGGACCTAAAGGGAAGACTGGCAGATCACCAAGCCGCACTCGGGAAAACAACATACGCGAGTGTAGTAACAGGAGACAGAAGAGTTCCCAATCCCCATCGAATACCAGTGAGCATGCACTCTGTGATAGTTACATCAAAAGATGAACAAGATACAGGATAGAGAGTAATTGAAAAAATTAGGCAAGCAGTAAAGGCAAAAACAAAGGGGATAAAAATAGATAAAATAAGGAAGGCCAAATATAGGAAAATAGTAATCGGGTGTGAGGATAAGGAAGAGTTAAAAAAGGTAAGGGAAAGTATAGGAGAGGAAGGGGGGGGGGGGTTATCAGTAGAGGATATTAAAAATAAGGACCCACTTCTGATACTTAAGGGTGTCCTTACTGTGAATACTAACGACGATATAATCAGGGCCCTTAGAAACCAAAATAAGGGTATATTTCATAGCCTAGGTAAAGAGGATGATCGGGTGGAGTTTAGGTACAGGAAAAGAGCGAGGAATCCACACATCAATAATGTAGTAATCAGCGTGTCACCTGTGATCTGGAGAAGGGCCACTGATATTGGTTATTTGCACATAGACCTGCAAAGGGTTAGGGTCGAAGACCAATCTCCGCTAGTGCAATGCACGCGCTGCTTGGGCTTCGGCCACGGAAAGCGCTTCTGTAGGGAGCAAGTGGACTTGTGCAGCCACTGCGGGGGCCCCCATCTCCGCACTGAATGCGCTGATCGCCTTGCGGGGCTTCCGCCTAGATGCCAAAACTGCACCAAAGACAAGCTAGAACATGCCGAGCATAACGCATTTAGTTTGGATTGCCCCCTGCGTCGCAAATGGGATAAGCTCGCCAGATTGGCCGTGGCGTACTGCTGAGGGCGCCCCAGGTGGTAAAAATTCGTACAAGGTGATACAAGTGAACCTCCAGAAAAAGAAGCTTGCGACGAATGAACTCCTAATGGAGGCTGCAAAGCGCGGTGTTGCGGTGGCACTTCTCCAAGAGCCATACGTCGGCGCTGAAAAGGCAATGAGAAGCCACAGGGGCGTGCGTGTTTACCAATGCAACGAAACGAGTGAAAACTCTGTCAAATCAGCGATAGCCGTATTTGACGATGACCTAAAGGTTACACAGTACCCTAAGTTCACCACGCACAATATAGCAGTAGTAGGTATCGAAACCAATGCCTGGAAAATCTCAATGATATCTTATTACTTCGAGCCAAATGAGCCGATACAACCATACCTGGACCAATTAAAAGCAATCATTAGAGAAGTGGGATCATCATATTTGATAGTTGGGGGGGACGCGAACGCAAAGAGCCCATGGTGGGGAAGCGAAACAGAAGACCTCAGAGGTGAGGATATGTCGGGCGCTCTCGAAGAGATGGGCTTAAATATTCTTAATCAAGGAGAAACGCCAACCTTCGACACCATCAGAGGAGGCCGGAGATATAGCAGCCACATTGACATTACTGCATGCTCAACGGATATCTTGGACCTGGTGGACCACTGGAGTGTGGATGAAGGACTTACAAGCTCGGACCACAATGGCATACTGTTTAATATCTCATTAAAAAGATCCAAAGGCATCAAAATCCACAGAACTACCAGAATATTCAACACACGAAAAGCAGACTGGGGTGAGTTTCAGAAGAAGCTAAATCAATTATTGGAAGAGAATAATATTACCATAGATTCAATCAGTGATTGTACCTCACCATCACAGATTGATGAAATGGTAAAAAAATTCTCAGATTCTATAAAACAATCATGCACCCAGTCGATGCCTTTGAGAGAGAAAAGCGAGATCCTGAGAGTGCCATGGTGGTCGGAGGAACTTGAGAACCTAAAGAAAAAGGTAACCACTATGAAGAGGAGAATCCGTTGCGCTGTACCAGTGCGCAGGCCCAAGGTTGTGCAGGAATACCTTGAACATAAGGAAGAGTACGAACGCCAGGCAGCTAAAGCCCAAATCGAGAGTTGGAAGGAATTCTGTGGCAAACAGGACAATGAAGGGGTCTGGGAGGGCATCTACCGAGTCATAGCACGAAGAACAGCTAGAAAAGAAGATCTGCCGCTAGTAAAAAACGGTGAGGTGCTGGACGCAAAAGGCTCCGCTAAACTACTAGCTGAGACGTTTTATCCGGAGGATGACCCAAACAGTGATAATACAGATCATCGGGAAACGAGGAGGCAGGCTGACCTTATGAACCTTGGAGGACAAAATGAGTTCTGTGATCCACTGTTCACAATGCACGAGCTCATGATAGCTTGCAGGTCCTTCAATCACAAGAAGGCACCGGGAATTGACGGCTTTACAGCAGATATATGCTCAAACGCCATTACCAATGTTCCCGATATTACCCTGTCCATCCTGAACAAATGCCTGCAACTATGCTACTTCCCAGAGGCTTGGAAGGAGGCGGTTGTCATTATATTAAGGAAACCCGGGAAAAGCGACTACACTTCACCAAGAGCTTATAGACCCATAGGTCTTCTACCAATTTTTAGTAAAATATTGGAAAAGATGCTGGTCGCGCGCCTCAGATTTTACCTAATTCCCAAGATGAGTACTCGCCAGTACGGATTCATGCCACAGAGCAGCACCGAGGACTCCCTGTATACACTGATACAACATATCAAAGAAAAGTTGAAAAACAAGAAAATCGTTACGCTTGTATCACTGGATATAGAGGGAGCCTTCGATAGCGCATGGTGGCCAGCCATAAGAGTCCGACTGGCTGAGGAAAACTGTCCGTTGAATCTGAGGAAAATTTTTGACAGCTACCTACACAATAGAAGGGTCAAAGTCAGGTATGCGGGAGAAGAATACGCTAGAGCCACCAGCAAGGGCTGCGTTCAGGGATCCATAGGTGGACCAATATTATGGAACCTTTTACTAGACCCTCTCTTAAAGGACTTGGAATACCGGGGGGAATACTGTCAGGCTTTTGCGGATGACGTCGTGCTTGTCTTCGACGGTGACACAGCGTTGCAAATTGAACAAGCCGCCAATGCCGTGCTTGACCGTGTCCAGAGGTGGGGCATCAAAAACAAACTCCGATTTGCTCCGGCGAAGACAAGTGCGATGGTACTAACCCGCAAATTAAAGTATGACACTCCGCGTTTGATTATGGGTGGGATTGATATCGCGATTTTTAAAGAGATCAAAATTTTGGGCGTTATTATTGACGATAAGCTCACTTTTAATTCGCACGTATCGAGCGTATCCAGAAAGGCCTTGGGAATATATAAACACTTAACCAGGTCAGCCAAGGCTAGTTGGGGCCTCCACCCAGATGTGATTAAAACCATATATGTGGCAACAAGACAACACAGACGGAAGCAAGATTGAGGGCAAAGTCGGGGCCTCCCTATCCTTTTGGAGCGGGAGCTCAGAAGCTAAAGCTCTCAAACTTGCTCTCCCGAACTATTCTACTGTATATCAGGCAGAGCTCCTGGCGATATGCAGGGCAACGAAAGAGATTTTAACATATGCGGGGCAATCGTTTGCAATACTGAGCGACTCGATGGCAGCCCTTCAAACTATCAAGAGTTACAGCTCTCTGCATCCCCTAGCAGTACAAGCCAGGGAAAATTTAAGATCAGCCTCCCTCCAGGGCAAAACTGTTGTTTTGTGTTGGATAAAGGCCCACGCAGGCTTGATGGGGAATGAGAGAGCTGACGAACTCGCAAAAGATGCGGCTCTTAACTCGAAGCGAAGGCCTGAGTATGATCTGTGCCCAATTTCATTCGTCAGTCGTAGCCTCCGAGAGGCTACGCTTCAGGAATGGAATAGTAGATACAAAGTGGAAGAAACAGCTTCAACAACCAAGCTGTTTTTCCCGGATGCAGTGGAGGCGTATAGAATAATTAGGAAGAACACACCGACAAACATCACTACACAAATTATGACAGGACACGGCGGGTTTGCTCAGTACCTGAACCGGTTTAAGTGTAGGGAGAGCCCGTCGTGCTTATGCGATCCTGAGGAAGTGGAATCGGTGTCCCACATACTATTGGAATGTCCAATCTTTTTAAGGGAGAGGTATGACATAGAGCAACAATTGGGTGTAAGACTGAGTAGTGATGCCATAAGCGTAATCATAAAAAGTGAGAAAAGACAAATTTTTATACAGTTTTGCGAGAAAATATGTAAAAAAGTAATCATAAGAAATAAGTGTAATTAAATAATGCTTGTCTAATATTATGTGTAATATTATGGTCAAGCATTAAGCATATGGAATAACTATAGATATAAGTGATTAATGTAAAAAATTAAGAAAAATTATGTAAATAATACACCTCGTTGTTATGTTCATTCCCCTATGATAATAAATTTAAAAATGTAAATAGAGTAGCTTAGTTATACAGAAATGGGTGCTCCCCCCATATGTAGCATGCTTGGTGATGAATACAAGAAAGACACAGTATGTAGCATGAAAGTGCGAGAGGAATTAATGCGAGAACTAGTATGAATGACTGAAATGATAAGAATAGGCTCCGATTATGTTGGAGGTAGAACGAATAAAAAAAAAAAAAAGAAAAAAATAAAACCTAACCTAACCTAACCTAACCTAACCTAACCTAACCTAACCTAACCTAACCTAACCTAACCTAACCTAACCTAACCTAACCTAACCTAACCTAACCTAACCTAACCTAACCTATTTTGACAGCCTTGACAAAACCCGACACCTCATTATGTTTGGTATAAGGACGCCGGTTAAAGGCTCCAAAACAGAATCAGATAACATAAAAATAATTACGGGTGTTAGACGTAGTATAGGCGAATGGGAGCAGGCAGCAAGCCAAGACTCCGAAAAAAGTAAAGAGTTAGCAACAGTAAACAAATCATCTGAGTCGAAAGAATCGTGGGAAAAAGAAGCCAAAAACTGTCTCCTCAAGGCGATGGCACATCTGGGGGATTCGAGAAATGTAAAATCAGAAATTATGTCACTCAACAGGGTTGGCTCAGGCCAAAAAAGCCTTACTATCGGGTAAGGAAAGTGAATATGAGAGAGAGATGGAGAAGAAGCTCAGAGGTCAGGCTTTCCGGAAGCCTGCTGCTGTTGAGCTTGATGCCGAGCCTGGAATCTCGGATGAGATTCTAGGCAAGGACCTGGAGAGGATGGCGGGGTTCGAAATCCTGCAACGGGCGAATAAGCGGTCCCAGAAGATCCTGGACATCGCCTTAAAGTCGGGCAACCTGAAGGGTGGCTACGTGCGCGACCTTAAGATTGCCGCCAAAGATATGGCGGAGATGGTTGAGGTCCTGACGGCAAGGACCGCAGAAGAGGAGTCGCGGCAGCTCCGCGATGAAGCGCGGCGGTTGTCAAACGACAACAATCGTCTGAGAGCGCGGGTCACCGACCTTGAGAATGACCTGAAGGCCATGCGCAGGGAGTTCTCGGAACGCAAGGCTGTGGAGGACACAGTGGTGGTGGAGGCTCCATCCTCGGAGGCAGCCATCATCAAAAAGGTGGTCGAAGGTCTGAAGGGTGACCTGGCGCGAACCATCGGCGAGATGATGGACGCCAAGCTGGCTGGTATCGAAGACCGGTTGCTGCCGGCACCGGTGGTCCGGCCGCCCCTGGCAGCTGCCACCAGGCAGGTCGAGCGGAGCACTAGAGAGGAAGCTCCCCAGGGCCCCCCTGTCCCAGCGGCAAATCCTCAAGCCGATTCGTGGACCAAGGTGGCGGCGAGGGGAAAAAAGAAAAGGACGCAGCCTGCTCCAACAACGGTCAACACGACGTTGACCGCGCCGGCTAATCCGGCTCCGCAGGCGCAGGCTGGAATCCGCCGGATACGTGCGACTGAGTCCACCAAGCCAGTGGAGCCGGTGAAGTCGGTGAAGCCGACAAAGGGAGATGGGCTGGCAGGATCGCCCAAAGCGAAGGTGAGCCTCAGGCCACCTTCAACTGCAGCGGTGGTCATCACCCTGTCCAAGGATGCGGTAGCGGGGGGCGCAACGTATGCTTGGGCACTCACCGCTGCTAAGCAGCGGGTCAGCTTGGCGGACATAGGGGTGAAGGAGGTCCGCACGCGGAAAACGGCCCTGGGAAGCCGAATCCTTGAAATTGGGGGGCCCGAGCGATCTCAGCAAGCCTATCAGCTAAATACGAGGAGCACTAGCAGGGATCGCGACTGTCAACCGGCCTGTGAAATCCGTGGATATACGGATCAGCGGGCTGGAAGACAGCGTGACGCTAGATGACGTGGTGGGGGCCGTTGCTGCCAGGGGGAATGTTCCCCGCGAACATGTGCGTGCAGGGCGTATCTCCATGGGCAGCACGATAGTAAAGTGCCCCACCACAGCAGCAAAGGCGATCATGCAGGATCGCCTTTGTATCGGATGGAGCACCGTACGGGTCACCCTCCTTGAGGCTAGGCCTTTACGGTGCTTCCGGTGCTACGGCATCGGACATGGCAGTGCAACGTGCACTGCAAAGGACCGCAGCGGCCTATGTTGCCGCTGTGGTGGGACAGGGCACCTTGCACAAAGTTGCACCGAGGAGCCAAGGTGCGACGTCTGTGCCGATGCCGGAGCACCCGCAGGACACCGCATGGGGGGGCGGAGGTGCAACCCCCCGCTAATTAAAAGGAACACACCGAGAACGGGGGTGCCGGCCCCCGCCATATCCATGGAACCGAGCGCACCGAGCGCGCCCACCAGTCTGGAGGGTACGGTTGCTCCTCAGGGGGAGCTTGAACAAATGTCGTCGTAATGGACGGTACGACACTGTTCGAGCTCCTTCAGGGGAACCTCAATCTTTCGGCTGGGGCACAGGACTTGTTCCTGCAGTCAATGGCCGAGTGGGGTGTGGATGTGGCGGTAGCGGCGGAGCCATATAGTCTTCCCGAGAGAAGTATTGGGCGGCGGACTCTCATGGCTTGGTCGCAATTGTTGCACGGTCAGGGGGTCCGCCCCTGATAGCTCGGGAAAGGGGGGATGGCTTTGTCGTAGCAGACTGGGGCCCTCTAACAGTGGTGGGGGTATATTTTTCCCCTAACAGACCTCTGTGGGAGTTTGAGGGCTTCCTGGGCTGCCTTGGGTCGGCCATCAGGAGGGCCAGGTCCCGCCTCATATTGGTCATGGGGGACTTCAACTGTCGCTCACGCAGTTGGGGCGACACCATGACCGGAGTGCGGGGTGCTCCCTTGGTGGCATGGGCGGCTGAGCTGGGCCTCGTCGTTCTAAACACCGGGGGAGTAAGCGACGTGCGTGAGGCCTCAGGGGGCATCGATAGTTGACATTACCCTCGCCTCCCCTGAGGCGGCGTGCAGGGTCACTGGCTGGCGGGTGGTGGGGGATGTGGAAACCCTGTCGGACCATAGGTACATCCGACTGGGGGTCCTCACATCTAGCTGCTGCCCGGCTCCTGGTGTCCCACCGGAGGGGGTGAACTCGGCCTTCCCGAGATGGGTGATTAGTCACCTTGATCCGACTTCTTGATCGACCTTCTCCGACTGGAGGCTCGGGTCACACCCAACCTGGAGGTCTTTATCAAAGACCGCTATTGCGGCCTTTGCGGGATTGGTCTTACTAATCCCCTGGTCCATCTGAAAGACGCGGACCCCCGGATACCGCTTCAAGGCACCTTGATTACCTGTGTAGGGTTCCTGCAGCAGTGCCAGGCTCACCTTCTGACTGACAGCTTCCGCCATCAGTTCATCGGTTGCCAATCGCTTCCGCTGCAGGTTTACCTGTATCATGTGCCTCGAAGCAGCATCCCTGGGCCCGCGACCACCTGGATTTATGACCGCGGTGCCCTCAGCAGTAACTCACGCCGAGGCGGGCAATGGCATCCCATTTCCGCCTCACCGGACAGTCGCCGCTGAATGCACCGTGATCCGTCTTGTGCAGCTTAGCGTGTCGACAGTGACACAGCTGGGCGGCTCTCCTGTGACATAATCGGGGCACTCACTTCTCACGTGTGGCCCCCCGCAGTGGCTGCAGAGGTCCGAAGACTCTTTGCAGTGGCGCCGCCCGTGCCCAAAGGCTAGACACTTTGAGCACTGGATCAACGGCGAGAAGTCCTCCACCCTTGATCGCTTAAGATCGAGGTGGACAGATCCCCCGTCAACCATGCGGCGCCATAGCGGAGGGGCCACCCGCAAGATAAGATGTGTGAGGTGCGGGTTGCGGCACCTTCGGCGGAAGCATGCCTCCACCGTTTGGTGGTCTTTATGGAGGCCGGCGAAGAGCTCTTTGTTCTGAGCTCGTAAGGCCGCAATGACCTCCTCGTCCTTGAGGCAAGAGAGGACGTCCCTGATGATAATCATCGGGTTTTTTCCTCTCGCCTCCTGGACTTTGAGGCCCGAACTAGCCCCGAGCCGCATCTTCACGGCCTCCACCTCACCCTTAGTGCCGCATGTCAGCACCACCTTCCTATTTCGGACCGTGCGTACGCTGTCCACTTTGGCGCCGGTCCTTGTTGGGTCAACGGCCTTCCTGATCTTGGTGACCACATTGTCACTCGAGTCTTCTGGTGACTCGCTGGTCACCACTATCGAGTGGCCGGACTTGACAGGTGCCTTTGCAGCCATCGCCGCGTAGGAAGGCAGCGCCTGAGCCCTTGCGGGCTCCTCTAGGAGCTTAGACGTTTTGGCTCCTAGGTCGCGCACCTCATCCAACATCTTCACAGCGTCCTTGTGCATTCCCTTTAACTCTTCGAGAAGGGGACCCAGTTTCGCAGCGGGTGGAGGGGGGAGCTTGATTTTCCCCATCTCGGCAATAACGTCGAATTCGACTACACGGCGGAGTGCCTCCAACTCCTTTCGCAACTCCGCCGTCTGCCCCCCCACATCTGAATTCTCCAGCCGCTGCGTAAGGAGCAAGATCTGCTCCGCGTGACTGGACTCCCTCCTTGCAACGTCCTCCGCGTGCCTTCGCTGCAGGTGCTCGACTTGCAGCAGGACGTCACGTCGCGCACTGTTTACCTGGAGGGTGGCCTCGTATAAAAAGTTCAGGCCATCCAGTACGGTCGCCCTTATAGAACCCTTCAAGTTACCGGATTTCTCCAGTTCCTCTTTGGCCCGCTGGTAAACTCCGTTCGCCGTTTTTAGAAGGGTTGCGGTCGGGCTCTCGGGCCCCCCGACGCTACCACGCCGATCTCCAGATGGCGGGGTGCGGAAAGCCGCATCCGCCTCTCTTTGGAGCGCTTGCGCCAGGGTGCCACTTTCAGGTCGTGAACCTGACCCCGCCCCAAATTCACTACCGGAGAAGGAGGAACCCTCCCCAGCCTCGATGCAACGGCATGGGACTGCTTTCACCCTTCCGGGGTCTGACAATGGGCGTTTCGCGGTCGTCGCGGTAATCGTTTCTCGGTCAGTGCACCGTAAGGTTCGTGTCGATTTGTATGTGGATGACATCCTTGTGCTTTGGGAAAACGGCAGCAAAATTTAGGTAAAATACACAATTAAATTACAGCTTTGAAATATATATACAACTATAACTAATTTCTCTAATTCTAGTTAATCTGGGAACGGTGAGAGAAGGAATTGGGGTGGGGGGGTAAGTAGGAGGGGGGGTTGGGTATGGGATCAAGTTTCTTTATAGATGAGCCAAATGCTTCTTAACAAACTGTACCTGGATCCGGTGTCAAAATTTACAAAATTTTAATCCGTTCCGGAGTTATTAATTTTAAAATTTTGATAATTTCGAAAGTTAGCAAATTTTTTGGGATATTTACAAAATCAGGAATTTTTAAATTTTGAAAAAGGGATCTAGTAGGGCATGAAAAGGGGAAAAAGACCAGATATACATTTGTGTATATCTAGGCCCGGGGTCAAAAATGGGCTAGGACGCACCGTTCCCGAGATATCCCGGTTTTTCTGTCCAGATCTTCCCGGCGGACTGGTGTCGCGTGGAGTGGTCCGATTGAGCTGTTCGAAGCGGCGGCTTGTTCCTTGTCTTGAGATCTATCCAGAGACGTATCGCACGCTGAGCTGCTCCCTCGGGATCTCCGACCTCGTGCCACGCGGTTTCGGTGAAAATTGGCGATTGTAGCGCCACCGATGGCCCGAAAAATCTGAATGATGGGTCAAAAGATGCGTCTCAATGAGACCTATCGTTTGGTGTACAGAAACTTATATGTCACCGCTTTAGTTTTTAAGTTATTTAAGAGGGAACGCTGCCTTTTTATGGTTAAGGTGGTTTTTCTTGATTAACATTTTTTCCCCACGTTTGATTTCAAAACGCGATGTGTCGTTGAGCAGGTATTTTCACAGCGCGTTCAACGGTATATCGCACTCGTGGGGGCAACAACGTTTTGAGGTACCTCGAACCACACCCAATTTCACTCTATCCCGGTTATCTCCTGAACCCGTAGTCGGAAAAATCCGGGAGAGGCCTCAAAATGTGCAACTCGCTAACGCGCACCGTGCGCAATCAAGAAAAAGGTGGGGAAAAGATCTAGTTTAGGCAGCGTTCACACTTTTGTGCACAGTTTTTTAACAATTTCCACTTTTTTTTCACTTTTTCACTGTATATCCTAGTGGGAGTTACACCACTAGATTCGCCGTCGCGAGACGCGTCGTTGGATATACAACACTGGTACTGAAGTAACAAATTTACCACTTATGATATTTTACGAGTACGGAGCGAAGCGTTTTTGCTGCTTACTCGTCAGAGGTGCGACACAGACTGGTAAGGTTAGGTTAGGTTAGGTTAGGTTAGGTTAGGTTAGGTTTTGCGCCGCGTGGGAAACGAGGCGTCAAGACTTGAGGACAGTGATCGGCCAGGACCTCTCGCTGCCTGGCATGGTCAAGAGCATGCTGGACAGCGAGGAGTCCTGGAAGGCGGCTTCCTCCTTCTGCGAGCACGTAATGCTACAGAAGGAGGAAGCCGAAAGAAACAGAGAGAGGGCATCAGTTGCCCTTCAGAGGGCAGCAGAGCGGGGCAGGAGGGGGAGAGGGGTCCAAGAAGACCTCTCAACCCCAGCCCCTAGCAGCCAACTTGGCCAACTTCTAGCTACGTAGAAGATGGTCTAAGTGGTTGAGTCCCACACTCCCTGTGCCACATAGTGCACAGGGGTAGTACGTAAATGTATTTCCTCCTCGTAAAAAAAAAAAAAAAAAAAAAGGTTAGGTTAGGTTAGGTTAGGTTAGGTTAGGTTAGGTTTCAGTTAGGTTAGGTTAGGTTAGGTTTTTTTATTTTTTTTTTATAGTTTCGCCCTATTTTTTCCCAACCATCAAGCGGTCGGGGTTTTGATCCTATATTACAGTCATTACTTACAATATTTGCTGAAAGTGAATTGACCGTATTTGTTAGAATCGTAATATATATCGTAGAGTTTTAAATTATTGTGTAAATAAGTACACTTCTCATTTATTATCTAGAGAGACTGCCGGATTTTTTTTTTTTGTTTTTTTGTTTGTGTTTTTTTTTTTTTTTTTTTTTTTTCCCAGCAGCCCTTTACATGTAATCAAAAGGTTAACATAAATGCTACTTCGCATACAATACATTTATAACATATAATTAGATAATAAAGATATAACAGCATAGAAATGCCTGGTCCATCTATTATCATATAGACAGACTTATCAGACAATCTCTTTTTAGTAAAATCTATGTGCATTTTCTATTCCATAAACTAATAAGAGTACAACCCTTTTGGACAAGCAAAATTCGTTGTACTCATACGCATTACTATTTAATTAACTATAAATAAAATATATTTGCTTAAACTAGCTTCACACTTTTAATTTTAATTACTTTTTTAAGATTTAAGTCTTCGTAACCGATATAATATAATAACAAATGCTAACTGCTTAATATACAGTGCTATAGAAGCTTTTAAGAACCAAAAATTAATAGAAATAGTACACTCTTTCACCTTTACAATTCTTTACCGCATTAATATTCAACTAACTATATAATGCTTATATTTACTTCAAATACCTAAACACTTTAAATTACATATTTTATAGTTTTAATAATAAAAGTACAATTTTTTAACATATAAATCTTCAAAATCGACAAAAATAAGAGTATCTTAACTCAGTCATAAAGAGCTAATATAATAAAACTGAAAGGCTTTCCAACTTGTTTTTAAATTTACAAAAATAAAAATCTTACACAAATCATAGCTGCTTAGTAAGTATACAATGCTATATGAACATTCTAAAGCTAACACATTAATAAAGATTAACACATTAATTTTTATAATCACCTGTAACACTTTAACATATCTGAGAATCAAATAATATAATAATTAATGTTTTTATAGCTAACATAATATTGAAAAGTAAAAATATTTGTTATCTTTGCACTTTTAAGAATTTGCCTATAACTTATAAGTATTGTTATTATTATTTATTGTTTCTTACTAATTCCCACAATAGAAGACTACGTTACCTTAGCAATTACTTATATTTTAATGTTTAGTTTAAAGTATTAATTTTAAAAGTACAATTTCCTATAAATCTTGAAAACTAATATTGGTACTTATGTTGTAATTAGCTATTATTGTAATAAGCCTGAAAGGTTTTCGATTTATTATTATAGACACAACAATATTACAAAGTTACAAAAGCCACTAACAAATTAGATTAGAATATTGCTATAGAAACCTTTCAAACTATAATGATTTATACATTTTCACATAGGAAAACTATTACATAACTGAAATACGATAACATTTTATTTTTCAAGTAGTTTAATACTGTAACAAACTAAATAACTATTTATTTTTAATAATAATATTTCAATAATTTCAATACAATGTAAACAATTTGAAATGAAAATAGTTATATATCATTATTTATAACTAAGTACCGCGGGTTCCTCAACAATATGTCACGCTCAGGCGGGCTATGGAGTCCCACTTTCGCATGACCGGACACTCGACACTAAAAGCCCCATGGTCTGTTTTCTCCAGGCCAGCGCTCCGGCAATTGAGGCAGCATGGTTGTTCTCCCACAATATAATGAGGGCAATCGTGTCGTAGGTGAGGGCCACCACAGTGACTACATAGGCTAGTAGCTTCTTTGCAGTTTCGTCGACCGTGTCCAAATCCAAGACAGCGGGTAGATTGGATGACCGGCGAGAAGTCCTCCACCGTTGACCGCTTGAGGTCAATGTGGACTGAACCTTCCGACGTCACCCGCTGCCACAGCTTTGGAGCTACGCGCATAACGATATGGTTTACGTGAGGGTTGCGGCACCGTCTTCGAAATCGGATCTCCATTATTTGCTCCTCTTCTGAGAGCCCAGAAAATAACCATTTGTTTTGTGCTGTCAGGGCCGAAAGAACATCTTCGTCCTTAAGGTCTGACAGGACATCCTTAATAATAATGAGAGGGTTCTTCCCCTTTACTTGCTGGTAAGTGAGTGTCGGGCTCTCTTTGAGTCGGCCGGTCACAACTTCCACCTCTTCCCTCGATCCGCATGTGATCACAACGCGCTGGTTTCGTACCCTGCGGACACTATCGACTCGGGCCCCAGTTTTAATTGGATCGACGGCCACCCTAATCTTTTTGAGCACGCTCTCGCTCGAGTCGTCTTGAGACGTGCTCCCTACGATTATTGCGTGACCGGATGTGGCCGGAGCTCGTGCTACAACGTCCGCATAGGTCGGCGATACAGCAATTTGCGGCGGTGTCTCGAGAAACCGCGTTGTTTGTGAGGCGATGCATTCAATATCTTGTTGCAACTTGTCGCTCTTGACATTAAGGGCCTTAACACCTTCTAGTAGGTGATCCAGATTTTGGGGGTGGTTCCAGCCTGGCTATCATCTTGAACCATATTTTCCATAT
The DNA here is from genome assembly GCF_905404315.1 of Leptidea sinapis. Lineage (NCBI taxonomy): Eukaryota > Metazoa > Arthropoda > Insecta > Lepidoptera > Pieridae > Leptidea > Leptidea sinapis. Next base: position 14,056,780 of record NC_066284.1, on the reverse strand, counting down.
CTTGTTTCATTTTTGTCATCTCCCTCTTTAAAGCTAAGTTTTCGCTGTTTACATCTCTAATTAAGTCATAAAACAGGTCCAAGGCATCTTTGATGATCTTTTTAGTTGAGGACGGAATATTCCAAGATTCATCTAACTTTTCAATTACGGCGTTGTATGACTTTCGTGCATCACTTGGTGACCATTTCCATACAGGACGCGAAGATTCTCCCAATTTTTCCGTTGGCGTTTTTGGCGAACTAAGCGGCATTTTATCAGACGACATTTTAATATTCAAATATTTTCTAACTGATATATGTATGTAATATATTGATGTAATACAAAATCTTTTTCTATTTCCCGTATCAACTATAACGCCATCAGTACTAGTAATTGTTTTCTGGTATATACTCTATGTCAATGGCACCTCCCTTTGGTTAACTACTCTGTGGTTTGACGACGGACAAACAAGGAAATGGCGGCGGCAGTGTCAATTGATAGATTTTTTATTTTTTAAGTTTAGTACTTACACGCCTTATGACTTCGTTTTTCACAAATACAATTAAATAATATTAATTTAATTTTTTATAAGTCTGTTTGAAATTCCTTTTTCCTCCACTTTCTACGAAAATTTAATTAAAAGTCACTAAAAGTTCTTGTTATTTTATAAGGTAATGGCGTCGGTAAATTCTATAAATAGAATATATATTATGAAGAATGTTTTGAAATTTGAATGATTGAGTTAGCAGTCAATGTAATATTTACACATAAATGTTAACTTATTTACCAATTTAATAGTTAGGAATAACACTTATACACACCATAGTATTTTCTACGCACGATACACGTACTTATCAGTTGATTACGACAACACAACACATTAATCAATTTCGTAAACTGAATTATTCAGAAGCTTTCTGAAGCTGTTTTCTTGTCGAAATGCACTTATTTACTTGACAACACACATATAAAGAACATTTACTTAACTTAACTTATTATTTCCAACACTACGATTTTTAATTAACTGAGCAAAAAATTTGTATGCACTCAGCACGGCGTGAGTTGCGAAACTGGTTAGGTTAGGTTAGGTTAGGTTAGGTTAGTTTTTTTTTTTTTTTTAAATCCTACCTCCAACATAATCGGAGCCTATGTTCGTCCTATTGTTCATTCATGCCAGTTCTCACTTTTATTCCTCTCGCACTTTCATTCTTCATACATGGTCTTTCTATCTTTCGTCATCAGTTACTCCTTAAATGGGGATGGGTGCCCATGTCTATGTCCTATCTTATCTACTTATTTGGTTATATTGTTCTTTCTTTAATGTTTTGATTATATTTTACTGAAAGGGGAAAAATAAAACGCTATATATCTTTATTTACACTTCTAGTAGCCTACTATTTTACCTCTTATTACTATTAAACTTTAATGTACTTACGGGTACTTTTACTTTTTTATACGTTCTAACTCTTACTATCTATGTTATGCTTAGCTCTAATATGCTGCACGATATTATGCAAGCATTATTTAAATACTTTTATTTCTATTGATCACCTTTACACATATTTTTTCACAATATTGTATAAAAATGTTTCTGTTTTTTGTTTTTATAAAGGTACTAATAGAGTCGATCGTTAACTTTTCACCTAGTACTTGTTCGAGATCATATCTTTCCCGCATAAAGACCGGACATTCCAACAATATATGTGGCACCGTTTCTGCCTCGTCGGGATCACAGACACACGACGGGCTCTCCTTGCATCCAAAGCGGTTTAGGTACTGAGAAAACCCACCGTGCCCAGTCATTATTTGTGTTGTGATGTTCGTTGGCGTATGCTTTCTGATTAGTCTGTATGCCTCCACTGCATCCGGGAAAAAGATTTTAGTAATTGAGGCTGTTTCCTCGCCCTTATACCTTTGGTTCCACTCATCAAGAGTGTCTTCCCGAAGGTTACGCTTAACGCATGAGATCGGACACAGGTCGTAATCCGGCCTCCGCTTGGAATTTAAGGCTGCATCCTTTGCCAGTTCGTCGGCTCTCTCATTCCCTGTCAAACCTGCGTGGGCTTTAATCCAGTACAAATCTACAGTTTTGCTCTGGAGGAATGCAGATCTCAAGTTTCCTCTGGCTTCTACGGCTAGGGGATGTAGAGAACCGTAACTGGCAATAGTCATGAGGGCTGCCATGGAATCACTTAGTATTCCAAATGTTTGCCCTACGGTCGACACGATCTCTCTGGTTGCCCTGCATATCGTTGGTAAAGCAAGCTTGAGGGTCCTGGTCTCAGTATTTCCACTCCAAAAGGATAAGGAGGCGCCAACCTTTCCCTCAATCTTACTACCATCCGTGAAGATACGAACATCATGTTCCATCTGGGCGTCAATTTGCTCTTGGTCCTTCAGACTCTTGAGCTCCAGATCAATATGCAGGGCAGGATGCGGGGTTTCCTTGGCGGAGGCAACACGCTCTACCTCTCTGTCACAGAGTTTGTAGTACGGTCCACCCTTTTTTATCTCATACAAAGAAGCTGCCTCACGTATTCGAAGGTCGAGTGGAAGAATCCCGGTTAACAGTAGCGCGGAATTTAGGGAGACGGTTCGGTAAGCCTTGCACATTTTTTGAACGACTCCGCGCTGAACCGTTCCCAGCTGTTTTCTAATTCCTACCTTTTTGACTGCTGAAGCCCACACGCTGGAGGCGTACAGGATAATTGGTTCTATGGTGGCCATGTAAATTATCCTTATGACTTCGGGGTGGAGACCCCAACTAGCTTTGGCGGCTCTGGCTAATTTTTTGTACACCCCCAGGGCCTTCCTGCATACGCTGGCGACATGCGAGTTAAAGGTCAGCTTGTTATCGATGGTGACACCCAAGATTTTAAGTTCCATTACCATTGTTATGCCGATACCACACATAGTCAGTCGCGGGGTGTCACACTTAATCTTGCGGGTGAGCACCATCGCATTGGTTTTATGCGGAGCAAAACGTAGTTTGTTTCTGACACCCCATGTCTGAACGCGTTCAAGGGCGGCATTGGCGGATTGTTCTATTTCCAATGCTGTGTCACCATCGAAAACAAGCAGGACGTCGTCTGCGAAAGCCTGGCAGTAGTTTCCCCCGGACTCTAGATCCCTTAGAAGGGGATCCAGCAAGAGATTCCAGAGTATGGGACCTCCTATGGATCCCTGGACACATCCCTTCTTTGTGGCTCTAGCATGTTCTTCACCTGCGTACCTCACCCTGACCTTTCTGTTCTCCAGATAACTGTCGATGACCCTTCTCAGATTCAATGGACAGTTTTCCTCAGCCAGTCGGACTCTTATGGCTGGCCACCATGCACTATCGAAGGCTCCCTCTATATCCAGTGATACAAGCGTTATTATTTTCTTTTTGTCGAGCTTTGCATTTATATGTTGTATTAATGTATAGAGGGAGTCCTCGGTACTCTTCTGTGGCATGAATCCGTACTGGCGAGTACTCATCCTAGGGATCAGGTAGAATTTGAGTCGGGCCACCAACATTTTTTCAAAAACTTTCCCAAGTATAGGCAGGAGACCAATGGGTCTGTAGGCCTTTGGCGATGAATAATCACTCTTCCCAGGCTTCCTTAGTACAAGTACTATGGCCTCCTTCCAAGCCTCAGGAAAATAATGAAGCTGCAAACATTTGTTTGGTAAAGAAAGGGTTACACCGGGCGCACTTTTAATAGCGTACGAGCAAATATCGGCTGTAAAGCCGTCTGCTCCTGGGGCCTTTCTTGGATTGAAAGACCTGCAAGCTTGCAAGAGTTCGGGCGTCGTGAACGGTGGATCGCAAGTTCCATTTTGCTCGCCAAAGTTCACCAGGTCTGCCCTTCTCCTTATTTCGCGATGCTCGGTATTGTCGCAGCTCATGTCATCCTCTGGATAAAATGTTTCCGCTAGAAGCTTTACAGAGCCTTTTGCGTTCATCACTTCTCCATTTCTGACTAGCGGCAGGTCTTCCTTCCTTGTTGTTACTCGCCTTATCACTCGGTAGATGCCGTCCCAGACTCCTTCCTTATCCTGCTTAGCACAGAAGTCTTTCCAACTATCTACCTGCGCTTTGATAGCCTCACGTTCGTATTCCTCTTTTTGTTTTAGGTACTCTTCAACGACCTTCGGCCTTCGGACTGGTGCAGCACATCGAATCCTTCGCTTTTTGGTGGCGACTTCCTTTTTCAGTTTCTCTAGTTTCTCGGACCACCATGGCACTCTCAGAATCTCCGTGCACTTTCTCAAAGGCATTGATTGAGCACAAGCTTCAGTAATTAATTTGGTATATTTAGTGACGGTTAAATCTATTTGCTCTATTGTTGTGATTTTTTCTATTGTATTAATGGATAAATCGTTTTCTAGCATTAATTGGCTAAGCTTCAAATGAAAATCACACCAATTAGCTTTGCGCGTATTAAACAATCTGGTTGTTCTTTGTATTTCCATGCCTTTGGATCTTTTCAGAAGAATTCTGAATAGAATGCCATTGTGGTCGGAGCTCGTGAGACCTTCATCTACTGTCCAGTCGTCCACCAAGTCCAAGATATCTGTTGAACACGCGGTAATGTCGACGTGACTGCTGTATCGTTGACCCCCTCTCATGGTGTCGAAGGTCGGAATTTCCCCTTGGTTAACGACGTTAAGGCCCATCTCTCCAAGAGCGCCTGACATTTCTTCACCCTTTAGGTCTTCCGTAAGGCTTCCCCACCATGGACTTTTGGCGTTAGCGTCTCCCCCAAGTATCATGAACCCAGGCCCCACTTCCTCGACAATAGCTTTCAGCTTGTCTAGGTAAGGTTGTATGGGCTGATCTGGCTCAAAGTAATATGAGACAAGAACGATCCTCCAGGCGCTGGTCTGGATCCCCACCACTGCGATGTTATGCGTGGTGAGTTAAGGGTACTGTATTATTTTGAGGTTATGGTCAAAGACCACCACAGCCGCCTTGACAGTCCCCTCCTCCGTCTCAAAGCACTGAAAGACGCGTACCCCTCTTTGACTTCTCATCGCCTTTTCAGCACCAACATACGGTTCTTGGAGGAGCGCCACTGCAATTCCGCGCTTTGAGGCTTCAAGTAAAAGCTCATTCGTCGCTAACTTCTTCCTCTGAAGGACTTGAAACAAGTCCTGTTGAAACAAAAGGAAATTATAGAGAAGGGGGCGCCTCAAACGTATGCGGCAGTAGCTGCGACCAAACTGGGACCCCTAAATCCGCAAGAAACACTCTACACTCAATCGTTGTAACTTCAAAAGACGAAACGGAAACAGGGGAAGCAGTATTGGAAAAGGTTAGAAAGGCGCTCGACGCAAAAGAGGGCTGGGTCAAAGTTGAGAAAGTTAGAAAAGCGAGAGATAGAAAAATCATAATGGGATTTGAGACGAAGGAAGAAAGGAGCAAGATCAAAAACAGGTTGGAGAAGGAAAGGGTAGATCTCACCGTCGAGGAGATGAGAAACAAAGACCCACTTCTGATCCTCAAGGGTGTTCTATCGGTTAACACAGACGAAGACATACTCAGAGCCCTGAGAAATCAGAATAGGGACGTTTTTCAAAACCTCGAAAAAGGGGACGAGCGGGTGGAGGTCAAGTTCAGGAGGAGGACTAGAAACCCTCACACGAATAATGTCGTGATAAGCGTATCTCCCACAATATGGGGTAGAGCCACCGGGATGGGGTATCTGCATATTGATCTGCAACGGGTGAGGGTCGAAGATCAGACCCCGCTGGTTTTGTGTACGCGTTGCCTGGGCTACGGCCATGGAAAGCGTTTTTACACGGAAGCAGCGGACTTATGCAGTCATTGCGGCGACCCACATCTCAGGAGTGAATGCGCGGATCGGTTGGCGGGTGTCCCACCCCAATGTCAAAACTGCGTCAGAGCAAAATTAGATCGCACCGACCACAATGCATTCAGCCTGGATTGTCCCCTACGGCGAAAATGGGATGAACTCGCTAGATCTACCGTAGCGTATTGCTAAGGTCACCCCGGGCGTACAAAAACACTATAAGGTTAGGTTAGGTTTTTTTTTTTTTTTTCCTACTCGGCCTACCCCCCGACACTCGTGGTGCGGGTCGTTGATCTATCTAATCACAACAGTGCAACATTGACATCTGACAGCCGTCACCCTGAAATACTCTGCACCACTGATACACCAACCAGTGAAAATATAGATCCGACAAACGGAACAAGGCAGTCGTCTAAATACACCGCGACAAACACCTGAGGCCTGAGGTATACCCTATAACGTATAATCCTGCACCCTTACTTACCATTAACGCCCTGGTTATCTCTATGTACTAACCCACTTAATCACCCCCCCGATTTCGGTGCGGGCTCGGGCAGTAAGCCCGGCAGCGCCGAACTGGCGCAAGCGCTCCAATGGGAGGCGGATTACCACACTCCGCCATCGGGAGGACGTCCCACCTGCACTGGGGAGCCCGTGAGCCCAACCGCAACCCTCCTTAAAGATGCGAACCGCGTGTACCAGCGGGCGAAGGAAGAGCTGGAGAAATCCGGAAATCTTAAGGGCTCTATTAAAGAAACCGTAGTGGAGGGCCTCAATTTTTTATATGAGGCTACACTTCACGTTAATAGTGTACGGCGCGACCTCCAATTAGAGGTCGCTAACATGAAGAGACGCCACGCAGAGGACATCTCGAGGAGGGAGTCCAGCCACACGGAGCAGGTCATGCTCCTTACGCAGCGGCTGGAGAGGGCGGACGTGAGTGGACAGACTGCGGAGTTGCGAAAGGAGCTGGAGGCACTTCGCAAAATAGTCGAATTTGACCTTATCCAGCAGGTCAAACTGTTCCCCTCTCCACCCGCAGCGGACCTGGGCTCCCTGCTGGGAGAATTAAAATCAATGCGTGAGGAGGCAACTAACATGCTTGCTGAGGTGCGAGCTCTGGGGGCTAAAACAACGAAGCTCCGGGAGGAGCCTACACAGGCTCAAGTGCCACCTTCATATGCAGCAATGGCCGCCAAGGCGCCAGCGAAGTCCGGCCACTCAATAGTGGTGACAAGTAAGTCGCCCGAGGATTCGAGCGACAACGTTGTCGCTAAAATAAGAGTGGCCGTTGACGCTACTAAAACTGGCGCCAAGGTGGATAGCGTCCGCAAAGTGCGCAATAAGAAGGTGGTGCTCACTTGCGGCACCAAAAGTGAGGTGGAGGCTGTAAAGACCCGGCTCGGGGCCAACTCTGGCCTCCAAGTCCAAGAGGCGAAGGGTAAGAACCCGATGGTAATCATCAGGGACGTACTCGCTTGCCTCAAGGATGAGGAGGTCATCGGAGCCCTAAGAGCACAGAATCGGGAGCTCTTTACAGGCCTCCAAAAAGACCACATAACGGTAGAAACATGTTTTCGCCGTAGGTGCCGCAATCCGCACCTCACTCATGTTGTCCTGCGGGTGGCCCCTCCGCTCTGGCGCCCTCTGACGGGCGAGGGATCTGTCCACAGGGACCTTAAGCGGTCTAAAGTGGAAGACTTCTCGCCCGTCATACAGTGTTCGAAATGCTTAGCATTCGGACACGGTCGGCGTCACTGCAAGGAGTCTTCGGACCTTTGCCGTCACTGCGGGGGGGCACACGTAAGGTCCGAATGCCCCGATTATGTCACGGGGGAGCCGCCCAGCTGCGTAAACTGCAGACACGCAAAGCTGGATAAGACCGACCACGGTGCATTTAGTAGTGACTGTCCGGTGAGGCGGAAATGGGATGCCATTGCCCGCCTTGGCGTGTGTTATTGCTAATATATTGCCGCGGTTGTGTTTCCAGGCGGTCGTAGGCTCGGGGATGCTGCTTCAAGGCACATGATACAGGTAAACCTGCAGCGGAAGCGATTGGCAACCGATGAGCTGATGGCTGAAGCTGTCAGCCAGAAGGTGAGCCTGGCAATGCTGCAGGAACCCTACACAAGTAATCAAGGTGCCTTGAAGCGGTATCCGGGGGTCCGCGTCTATCAGATGGACCAGGGGACAAGTAGAATCAATCCCGCAAAGGCCGCAATAGCGGTCTTTGATAAAGACCTCCAGGTTAGGTGTGACCCGAGCCTCCAGTCGGAGAACATAGTGGCAATCACCATTGAGTTCTCCGACTGGACACTTGGGATAGTATCCGCCTACCTGGTAGGGGATAAGCCCCTGGACCCATACCTGGAACGTCTATCCAGCGTCCGATCCAAATTGGGAACCTTTAGTGTTGTGATCGGAGGTGACTTTAATGCGTGGAGCCCCTGGTGGGGTAGCACGCTCGAGGACCACCGGGGAACCGAATTGGCAGGGTACTTTGATGACAACGAGCTGCACATCCTAAACACTGGGACCGAACCCACATTTCAGGTTGTTCGGGAAGGTCGGCTCTGCACAAGCAGAGTCGACAACACGGTGTGCAGCCAAAGTATCCTGTCAAGGATGGAGTCCTGGAGGTTGGACCCAGACATGTCAGTTCCGATCACAATGCCCTAAGGATAGGCCTTCGCACAGGTCGTGCGAAAGCATCTGGCCCAGCACCAACCACTCGGGCTTACAACACTAGAAAGGTAAACTGGGATAAGTTCCGAAAGGAACTAACAGCGGGTTAGCTTCCTGGATGCTCCCCATCCAGCCCTCGCTCCTGAGGTAGAATTCTGTTGCCTCGAGGAGACACAGGCCGAAACCGCCGTGGTAGAAGTGCAGGATGACCAAGGAGAAGGAGAGGGTTATCTGCAGGTCTACACCGACGGCAGCAAGATACAGGGCAGGGTTGGAGCCGGAATTTCATACAGGCGGCGAGGCCTGGAAATCAGAGCAAGGAAACTCAAATTAGAGGATTATTGCTCCGTCTTTCAGGCCAAAATGTGCGCAATTTCGAAGGCTATCGAGGACATCTTGAAGATGCCCGACATGAGGGTCGAGATTCTTAGTGACTCCAGGTCGTCGCTGGAGCTGCTAAGGGATCGATCCTCATTCAACCCGATAGCCTTCGAAATCAAAACCCTGATTCGGCGGGCCCGAGATATGGGTAAAACCATTCGGTTCCGCTGGGTCAGAGCGCATGTAGGTATTGAGGGGAACGAGAGGGCTGACCACTTGGCGAAGGATGCGGCGCTCCACTCGAAACAGAGGGCTGCGTACGACGGAGTGCCGGTTTCGACTCTTCGCCGTGGAATAAGAGCCAGGACCCTCGGCGTCTGGCAGGAGCGTTACACTGCGGGTCAAACCGCAAGTGTCACAAAGGCGTTCTTGCCAGACGTCGCGACGGCTTATAAGCTGGTGCGGGAGGCACCCTTCTCCGCTCTGATGGCCCAAGTCATCACGGGTCATGGTGGCTTCTCGGCGTATCTCCACCGGTTCGGACTGAAGGATAGCCCAGTGTGCATTTGTGACGGTCAAACGGACGAAAGCGCAATGCACCTGGTGCTCGAATGCCCTAGGTTCGGTCGGTGGAGATACGATCTTGAGGTCCAGAGTGGAGTGGCCGTACTGGAGGCCAACCTCCCCATATTTTTGTCTGGCCACAGAAGACTTTTTGAGGCATTTTGCCTCAAAATCTTGGTAGATGTGCTGCCAAAGAACGGCAGCAATATAAATTTTAAGAATGTAAAAATGTAATTGTGTTTGTAAGCAAAATAGATTTAATTGTATATATAGAATAAATAACACAAGGCTTAAATAATGTAATTTAAAATATAGCAAGGCATTTTTAAAGCCTGGTTCCCTATGATTCAGCATAGGGACCTTTTTACAAACCTTAGCCTCTAAGATTGATTGTGTGTGTGCCTAGAGTAAGATAGGATTAAGTCATTGTAATATAGTAAGACAAATAATAGTCAAATTGAATTGTAATATAAATACATAGTAGTAGCCTAAGAACTGAAAAAAAAATGTATTTAATTAAGTAGATAATAAGTTTGTAATAAATGTAGATGTAAATAAAATACTCCCACCTTCATCCCCTACAGCTCAATGGTAGGGAGAAAGCTGTTAACTAGTAGCTCCTCGGCCCTGGAGCGAAAGCTGCCAGGGAGGTAGGCCTAGTAGTCAAAAAAAAAAAAAAAACTAACCTAACCTAACCTAACCAGTTTCGCAACTCACGCCGTGCTGAGTGCATACAAATTTTTTGCTCAGTTAAATAAAAATCGTAGTGTTGGAAATAATAAGTTAAGTTAAGTAAATGTTCTTTATATGTGTGTTGTCAAGCAAATAAGTGCATTTCGACAAGAAAACAGCTTCAGAAAGCTTCTGAATAATTCAGTTTACGAAATTGTTTAATGTGTTGTGTTGTCGTAATCAACTGATGTTATTCCTAACTATTAAATTGGTAAATAAATTAACATTTATGTGTAAATATTACATTGACTGCTAGCTCAATCATACATTTCAAAACATTCTCCATTAGCTTATAAAATAACAAGAACTTTTAGTGACTTTTAATTAAATTTTCGTAGAAAGTGGAGGAATAAGGAATTTAAATTGAATGAAAAAATTAAATTAATATTATTTAATTGTAATTGTGAAAAACGAAGTCATAAGGCGTGTAAGTACTAAACTTAAAAAATAAAAAATCTATCAATTGACACTACCGCCGCCATTTCCTTGTTTGTCCGTCGTCAAACCACAGAGTAGTTAACCAAAGGGAGGTGCCATTGACACAGAGTATATACCAGAAAACAATTACTAGTACTGATGGCGTTATAGTTGATACGGGAAATAGAAAAAGATTTGGTATTACATCAATATATTACATACATATATCAGTTAGAAAATATTTGAATATTAAAATGTCGTCTGATAAAATGCCGCTTAGTTCGCCAAAAACGCCAACGGAAAAATTGGGAGAATCTTCGCGTCCTGTATGGAAATGGTCACCAAGTGATGCACGAAAGTCATACAACGCCGTAATTGAAAAGTTAGATGAATCTTGGAATATTCCGTCCTCAACTAAAAAGATCATCAAAGATGCCTTGGACCTGTTTTATGACTTAATTAGAGATGTAAACAGCGAAAACTTAGCTTTAAAGAGGGAAATGACAAAAATGAAACAAGATATGGAAAATATGGTTCAAGATGATAGCCAGGCTGGAACCACCCCCAAAAATCTGGATCACCTACTAGAAGGTGTTAAGGCCCTTAATGTCAAGAGCGACAAGTTGCAACAAGATATTGAACGCATCGCCTCACAAACAACGCGGTTTCTCGAGACACCGCCGCAAATCGCTGTATCGCCGACCTATGCGGACGTTGTAGCACGAGCTCCGGCCACATCCGGTCACGCAATAATCGTAGGGAGCACGTCTCAAGACGACTCGAGCGAGAGCGTGCTCAAAAAGATTAGGGTGGCCGTCGATCCAATTAAAACTGGGGCCCGAGTCGATAGTGTCCGCAGGGTACGAAACCAGCGCGTTGTGATCACATGCGGATCGAGGGAAGAGGTGGAAGTTGTGACCGGCCGACTCAAAGAGAGCCCGACACTCACTTACCAGCAAGTAAAGGGGAAGAACCCTCTCATTATTATTAAGGATGTCCTGTCAGACCTTAAGGACGAAGATGTTATTTTGGCCCTGACAGCACAAAACAAATGGTTATTTTCTGGGCTCTCAGAAGAGGAGCAAATAATGGAGATCCGATTTCGAAGACGGTGCCGCAACCCTCACGTAAACCATATCGTTATGCGCGTAGCTCCAAAGCTGTGGCAGCGGGTGACGGCGGAAGGTTCAGTCCACATTGACCTCAAGCGGTCAACGGTGGAGGACTTCTCGCCGGTCATCCAATGTACCCGCTGTCTTGGATTTGGACACGGTCGACGAAACTGCAAAGAAGCTAATAGCCTATGTAGTCACTGTGGTGGCCCTCACCTACGACACGATTGCCCTCATTATATTGTGGGAGAACAACCATGCTGCCTCAATTGCCGGAGCGCTGGCCTGGAGAAAACAGACCATGGGGCTTTAAGTGCGAGTGTCCGGTCAGGCGAAAGTGGGACTCCATAGCCCGCCTGAGCGTGACATATTGTTGAGGAACCCGCGGTGCTTAGTTATAAATAATGATATATAACTATTTTCATTTTAAATTGTTTACATTGTATTGAAATTATTGAAATATTATTATTAAAAATAAATAGTTATTTAGTTTGTTACAGTACAACTTACATTACAGTTACAGTAAACTACTTGAAAAATAAAATGTTATCGTATTTCAGTTATATAATAGTTTTCCTATGTGAAAATGTATACATCATTATAGTTTGAAAGGTTTCTATAGCAATATTCTAATCTAATTTGTTAGTGGCTTTTGTAACTTTGTAATATTGTTGTGTCTATAAAAATAAATCGAAAACCTTTCAGGCTTATTACAATAATAGCTCATTATAACATAAGTACCAATATTGGTTTTCAAGATTTATAGGAACTTGTACTTTTAAAATTAATACTTTAAACTTAAAACATTAAAATATAAGTAATTGCTAAGGTAACGTAGTCTTATATTGTTTCGAATTAATAAGAAACAATAAATAATAATAACAATACTTATAAGTTATAGGCAAATTCTTAAAAGTGCAAAGATAACAAATATTTTTACTTTTCAATATTATGTTAGCTATAAAAACATTAATTATTATATTATTTGATTCTCAGATATGTTAAAGTGTTACAGGTGATTATAAAAATTAATGTGTTAATCTTTATTAATGTGTTAGCTTTAGAATGTTCATATAGCATTGTATACTTACTAAGCAGCTATGATTTGTGTAAGATTTTTATTTTTGTAAATTTAAAAACAAGTTGGAAAGCCCTTCAGGTTTATTATATTAGCTCTTTATGACTGAGTTAAGATACTCTTATTTTTGTCGATTTTGAAGATTTATATGTTAAAAAATTGTACTTTTATTATTAAAACTATAAAATATGTAATTTAAAGTGTTTAGGTATTTGAAGTAGTTTTAGTAATTTAACAGTTATCAGCATAATAACAAGTGACAATAACCGTGCAATTTAAGCCTACCCTCAACATTGATTCGGTAGCTAGTGTGAATCATCGCCGCGTACCTGTGATAACCGTGCTGCGTTTACAACGCCGTGCTGCGTTTACTACGCCGTGCTGCGTTTACCGCAACTGGCACGGTACTTGCCTGCCTACATTATAATATTATAATTATAATATTATAAATCAAGTAAGCCACACTGTTTATATATTTGACTTGACTTGGAATTTAAACTGAGAACGAAATGAATGATAACTTACTAATATTCTTTGAAAAAATGAAAACTGAGTTACGGGAACACACGGACCAAATTATGAAAAAAATTGATGACAAACTCGATCCACTTGTAAAGGAAATTTCAACTCTTAAATCAGAAAACCAGAAATTACGGGAAAGAATAGATATTTTAGAAAAAACATCAAGGAAAAATAATATAATAGCATTCGGGATAAAAGAGGAGGAGACCTCGCAAAATAACCTTATAGAATCAATATGTGAACTAGTAAGAAACAAAACTAGAGTTGCTATCAACCCGAGCGATATCAATAATATGTATCGTATAGGGAAACGTAGTGCCGATGAAACCAAATCTAGGCCAGTTGTTATATCCTTTCTGAACCAATGGAAGAAAGAGCACATTATGAAGAATAAGAAAAAGATGGAAACTATATATCTAACAGATGACTACCCAAAGAACGTCTTAGAAAAAAGGAAAATACTACAGGAGCAACTAATGGAAGAAAGAAAGAAGGGTAACTATGCAATTATTAAATATGACAGCCTCATAATCCGTGACAATACACATAAAAATGAAAAACGAAAACGAGAGAAATCGATTTCACCAAGGGAACAACAACTTCACAAACATCACGGTAATGCAAACAGATCCAAAGCAAATAGGACAAATGCCTTTGACTTACTAAGAGCAAGAAGTAACTCTCTCACTGCTCTCCCTTCAACTTCTAAAAATGAATAGGAGTACGACAGCCGGATAAAAAACAATACATTAAAAAAGGCACAAACAAAGTTCCCCACCCCGGCTAGTCACCGTGGGGACAACGACAACTACCCTCCAGAACTAAAAAACACTATTATAAAAAGTAAATTCAAATTCAATATTGCTACATTCAACGTGAGAACCCTAAAATCCGAAGAGCGACTTATAGAACTTGAACAAGCACTGGGACAAATAAATTGGAATATAATCGGAATTTGTGAAACTAGAAGAGACCAAGAATACATACAAGAAATAGAAAATAGATATATTTATTTTAATAAGGGTCTCATTAAAGGAAAGAATGGAGTTGGCTTTTTAGTGAAAATTGAAATGAAAGAAAGAATTAAGCAATTTATAGGTATTTCTGATAGAATAGCAATATTGGTCGTAGAATTGCCAGGCTACAAAAAAGAATGGACAATATTTCAAATATATGCGCCACACGAACTAGCAACAGAAGAAGATAAAAATTTGTTTTATAAAACACTCACCTCTACATTGGAGAAAATCAAATACGACAATCTTATAATAATGGGGGATTTAAATAGTCAAATTGCAGAATATACCGAACGAGAAAAAGGAATCATGGGCCCGTATAGCTATGGCAAGAGGAATGATAATGGTAACAGATTAATCAATTTTGCTTTCGAATTCAATCTTACTATTACAAATACACTTTTTAAGAAAAACAAAAACAGAAAATGGACATGGGTCTCCCCTGATGCAACTACTTATAACGAAATTGATTTTATTCTTACAAACAGACCGCGAACATTCGAGAATATGGATGTCGTCAATAGTTTTAATTTTAGCTCTGATCATAGAATTCTAAGAGGAACTATGAAATCTAAAGAAACAAGATCCAGGTATATTAAAAAACCAAACAGAGGAAGAATATCGCTACTGATTTCAGAGAACGTATTGGACGATTTTGAAAAGAAACTTAAACAAGAAATATACAACAATAAAGATGAAACTATACAAAACAAATATGATATTCTAGAGAAGAATTTAATTGAATTCAAGGATAAGTTAATTACACGTAAAGAAAAAAGGAATAACATTGGAAACGAAGCGTTGACACTATTGGATAAGAGAAAAGATTTGTTGGCTGATCGGAAAACTCATAAAAAAGAAATTCAAGACATAAGTAAAAAAATAAACGAAAGCATTAGAAAATATAAAAGGAAAGTGGCTACTGACACTATTATAGACCATATAGAAAAAACGGGTGGAGTGAAAAGGGCACAAAAATCTCTGGATCGTAACAAAAAGTGGATTCCTAGATTGTTGAATACAAAAACAGAAACGTGTCAAACATCGAGAGAACATATATTAGAAATCGCAACTAACTTCTGGAGCTTCTTGTACGAAGATCACGAAATAGAAACAACAGATTTTTATTACAGAACGGCACAGTTTGAAGAACAAGTACCACCTATACTACAGAGTGAAGTCGAAAAAGCTATAAGATCTCAAAAAGACGACAAATCACCTGGAGAGGATAACATATGTAATGAAGTGATAAAAGGAACTCTTTGTAAAACAATAACACTAATAACAAATCTAGATAATGAAATAATGAAGACAGAACAAATACCAAAACAGTGGACAGAAAATATAATTACATTACTTCATAAAAACGGAGATACACAATTAATTGAAAACTATAGACCAATAAGCTTTATGCCCAACTTGTACAAAATATTTTCTAAAATTATTTTGAATAGAATAACCACAACATTAGATGAGTCGCAGCCAAGAGAACAAGCTGGTTTTAGAAACAAATTTTCAACGATAGACCATATACATGTAATTAAACAACTTGTACAGAAATGTAATGAATATAACCAACCATATTATTTAGGATTCGTTGATTACAGTAAAGCATTCGACTCTATAAAACACAACTCTCTCTGGAATGCACTAAAAATACAAGGAATTAACGGCAAATATATAAATTTAATACAAGGAATTTATAAAAACAATAGAGCAAAAATTAAATTGGAAAGATTAGGACGAGAATTTATGATCAACAAAGGTGTGAGACAAGGAGATCCGCTATCACCCAAACTATTTTCGGCTGTTTTGGAACAAATCTTTCGAAAATTAGAATGGGAGGATCAGGGAATAAACATAGATGGTCAACGCCTACATCATTTAAGATTTGCGGACGACTTAATTATTATTGCCCAAGATCCTAGAACGCTCCAAAAAATGCTACAGGATTTGACCCAAGAAAGCAAAATAGTGGGTTTGGATATTAACACTGAAAAAACCAAGATAATGACTAACAGATCACATGAACTTATAACAGTGGACCAAAATACTATCGAATATGTTGAAGAATATACGTATTTGGGCCAAATCATATCCCCCACAAACCTCATGGACAAGGAAATAGAGCAAAGAGTGGCAAGTTCTTGGAGAAGATACTGGTCTTTAAAAAATATAATGAAAACTAATGAGATCTCGCAAAATCTTAAGAGCAAAGTTTTCAATATGTGCATTACACCTTGCATGACATATGGGTGCCAAACATGGTCCTTAACAAAGAAAAATATACAAAAATTGAAAGTGTGTCAACAAAGCATTGAAAGAAGCATGTTAAAGATCAAAAGGAAAGACAAGGTACGACTAACACAAATCAAGAAGAAAACGAAATTAGAAAGGATAGACAACACTATAAAAAGATTAAAATGGCGATGGGCAGGACACACCTTGAGAAGCAATATTGATAAATGGACAAAAAATATTATAGACTGGTATCCAAGACAAGGGAAAAGAAATCAAGGAAGACAACCCATTAGATGGGAAGATGATTTTAAAAAAGTGGCTGGACCAACGTGGAGACGATCTGCTCTGGACAGATCACAATGGAAATTTCTGGAGGAGGCCTATGTCGGAAGACAAGCGAACGATGTAGAAGATTAAGAATATCACTTATATTAGATTATTACTTAGATAAGAATATTACTTAGATTATTATTACTTAGCTTAGAATATTACTTAGATTAGAATATTACTTAGATTAGAATATTACTTAGTTTACAATATTATTTAGATTAGATTAGACTATATATATTGTATGAATCTTACATTGTTTGCAATAAAGGCTTATTCATTCATTCATTCATAAGCATTATATAGTTAGTTGAATATTAATGCGGTAAAGAATTGTAAAGGTGAAAGAGTGTACTATTTCTATTAATTTTTGGTTCTTAAAAGCTTCTATAGCACTGTATATTAAGCAGTTAGCATTTGTTATTATATTATATCGGTTACGAAGACTTAAATCTTAAAAAAGTAATTAAAATTAAAAGTGTGAAGCTAGTTTAAGCAAATATATTTTATATATAGTTAATTAAATAGTAATGCGTATGAGTACAACGAATTTTGCTTGTCCAAAAGGGTTGTACTCTTATTAGTTTATGGAATAGAAAATGCACATAGATTTTACTAAAAAGAGATTGTCTGATATGTCTGTCTATATGATAATAGATGGACCAGGCATTTCTATGCTGTTATATCTTTATTATCTAATTATATGTTATAAATGTATTGTATGCGAAGTAGCATTTATGTTAACCTTTTGATTACATGTAAAGGGCTGCCGGGAAAAAAAAAAAAAAAAAAACAAACAAAAAACAAAAAAAAAAAAAAAAACCGGCAGTCTCTCTAGATAATAAATGAGAAGTGTACTTATTTACACAATAATTTAAAACTCTACGATATATATTACGATTCTAACAAATACGGTCAATTCACTTTCAGCAAATATTGTAAGTAATGACTGTAATGTAGGATCAAAACCCCGACCGCTTGATGGTTGGGAAAAAATAGGGCGAAACTATAAAAAAAAAAAATATACCTCTTACGCAAGGATCGGTGTGGATTAAGTGACAAAAAGTGCCGAAAAACCGTGTTTTTTGTCAAGTCTGTGTAATAAAGTGAGTGCGCTGGAAAAACTAAAGCGATACCCCAACATTTTTTGGATGTCATCGGCTGCACCTTAGCGTGCTGCACATTTTAAGGTGACGCATTGATAAACAATTATTTGAAATCGGGTGCCACGCCCCCATGAGCTCCCCGCAATCAGTTCATATCCCGGTAATTTAGCAGCAGCTATCGTGGACTCGGGCCACGCGAGCGGCCCGTCTCGCGTCATAACTCGCGCGCTACTCTGTCGTGCGCTGCCGCGCTGGGACATAGACGTCGTGGAGTCGCCTTACCTCTATTTAGTTTTTTATAATGATTTGAATATTTTAAATTTTTGTAGACAAGCTGATATTTTTTGTGGTACTATGTCGATAAAAATAATTTGACGGCATGATAAACATTAAGTGATGAACAAATACCCACATACTAAACATACCTACCTACCTACAAACTTATATACATACAAACGCCGGATGTCATATTCACTGCTATATTGTTATATAAGTATATATATTTATATATATAAATATATATATAGATATTTATGTATTATATGTATTTTAGTAAGTATAATTATTTTCCATTTAATCCTTTGTATTCATACCTTATGTATGTACACGAACCTGCCACTAAAGGCACCTCTCTCTAGCCTCAAAAGGTTTGCTGAAAGAAAACTCTTGTTAGGGTTGTTTGCTCGCCTTTGTACATGTCCTCTATTTCTGTCTTTTTCCTATGTATTGTATTGTGTGCAATAAAGAATTAAGGACTGCTTCCGCTCTTATTAGATTTTAGTATAATTATAAAATTCTGACATAGGTAAGTATAATAATATATAAGTAAAAACCAAAATTAAGAGGTAGGTAAGAAAAATTTCGTTGTCATTTAATTTTTGTTACTTATTATAATGTAACGATTACCTAAATAAGTTATCAAATTATTGAGGACATAGTAGGTAGTTTGCGGTCAATATTCAGAAAAAGCCATAATATATTCTGAACTATCTACGACAGAAACATCGTCTGCGTCAGCAACATCTTCGTCAACAAAAGCAAAATTATCGACATCAGCAGTTTTATCCGTGTCAGCAACAGTATCATCAGAATTTTCTTTTGTTTTTGGTTCTTCTGAAATATTTACAATATTTGACGCAGCATTTTCCTTGCTTTGTGCTACCATGCATATCAATAGATTGCTTGAACCCTTCGGTTATAATAGTTGACTCCATAGCAGTAGAAGCTCCATCGAAATTCTTATAGCACTCGTGTTCTTTTGGGCTTTCTTGTTTCTTTTGAGCTCTGGCGCAAATACAACAATATTTGTTTTTTACACACATGTACAGGACTTGGCCGAAACGTCTGCCAATAATGGCTGCAGCTCCTGATAACGCTGCGTAATTTGTTCTGTACGAACGTTTACTCCAGCACCCATCTACAATTACATCAATCATTGGTATTCCGTCTTTCGTGACTTTTCCTTCTTTAATTGCTTCTTCTCTTTCTCTTTCACCAGCTAATTTCATTTCGTCCCAAGCAGTGTCCTCCCAATCCCTACATATATCATTTTGAGTTTTATTATAGGTATATTCTGACATAATAGGTAAACCTACTGCTGCTGAAAATTGTTTTAATTGCGCATGACCACAACCTGCGGCCATTATACCCGCAACAGCATCTTTGTTCACATCATCCAATGACGATTTTATTTTATTTTTATAATTACACATCATACATACATATGTGTATTCAGATTGTAATCCTATTCGATGTTCAGAAATTAATTTCATTGTAGATAATCCGCATTTAAACAGAGATTTGTGTTGAGAAATTTTTACAAGTTCTGATGTGAAATGATTAAAATCTATTATTCGGTGCCCCAAGTTTTGTATTTCAGGCTGCATCTGAAAGATACAGAAATATTTATTTGTTTATTGTGGGTCTTGTATGATCTTCCTACTTTTGTAAGGACATGCAATGTAAATCTTACAAAAGCAGAATGCTTACCGTTACTTCAGATGTGCCTTCAACTATATATGGAAGTGCATTACTTTCTTCACATTGATTTTCAGGTAATACGTTTGAAGCCTGGTCCTTTTCCTTATATTGATTTTCTTCTGTCTAAAAATTAAAAATGTATGATTGATTATTTGCATTCTAGCCCATGACCAAAATAATCACTCTAGTAAAAATACTTTGTTCGAATAAAGCTACGATATAAAACGAATAATAAAATTTTGTTTACCATTGCTTCTGATTCGCATTGCGATATATTTGGAGGCGCATCATTATCATCTAATTCCATCTCAAACTGAAAGATAAATTAAACACTTATGATATGATGTTATAATTAATTTATGACCTTTCAGGTCATGTTATAAAATGTCGTAAAAATAAACTTACTGTTGTTTTAGGCGTTTTTTCTTCAAAATAACATGGAAGTGAGTTCTGATCCTTTTCGGCCGCCCTAAAAAAACATTAGTAAACTTGACAAGGCCTGTGATGGGTGGAAGGATTTGATGAAGAAATTTGTCCAGCAGCGGGACAACATTAAAAGAGAAACAACCGGCCAAATGCGAGTTGGACTCGCGCATGAAGGGTCCCTACCATTACCTATCTATAAAAACGGCAAAAACGGCACATTTGTTGTATGGGAGCCCCCGTAAATATTTATTTTATTCTATTTTTTAGTATTTTTTGTTAAAGCGGCAACAGAAATACATCATCTGTGAAAATGTCAACTGGCTAACTATCACGGTTCATGAGATACAGCCTGATGACAGACGGTCAGACAGACAGATGGACGGACAGCGGAGTTTTAGTAATAGGGTCCCGATTTACCCTTTGGGTACGGAACTCTAAAAACAAACAACACTTTACTTTTATAAATTGACACTTATATCTATGTAGGTAATCATGAAACTTACGTGAGCGTCACATTTTGTAAATCTGCATACGACGATGACATTTCTTGTCTTCTACAAAATAAAATTCTAGTCATGTCTAGTTCATTGGAATATTATTTTCACACACGTTCAAAACTATTATTATGCAGTCACAGTGTGATAAATATGTAGTAGATAATTACATATATACCCTTCTAAAGAATCGATTGTATTCGTTTCAGTTTCGCCTAAATCCAGAGACGACTCCATAGTTTTTCTTTGTTCGGACAATTGTTTCCTAGAATTTTCATATTAGGTTTTTACTTTTAGGTACCCATGTAGGAATAATATACAAAATAAACATTATAATTATTATGAATGGTAGAACAGGGTTTTTCTGAAGGTAGATAGGCAAATACCTACCTTATTATGATGAAAAATATAAATATATTACCTACCTACATACTTCAAAAATATTCTGTGAGTGATTGTCTTTGTCGCTGAGTAGGTAAGGTAGCTACTAGGTACCAAAATACTGTTTTTTATGATACCAAATACACATCTTATAAAGAAACTTTATATAATTTTTAACCTACACACGCAGTGTAGGTAGGTACCTGCACACACATTACTTTGGCATGTACTTTACTGTTCATGTACCTGTTCCTTCCTATACTAGGTATCTACCTTCTTTCTAACTAGGTTAGCAAGTACATAAGTAGGTATGTGGATTATGAATAGGAATTAGTAGGTACCTGCCTATATACTATTCATAATTCAAATAAAAGAAATATGTATCTCACGTTTACTTACCTTTTCTTGACCATATCCTTACATTTTTCAATGTACAGAGCTTTCATCTTCATTTTAGAAACTTTTAACTTTTTTTTTCCCTTTTTTAATAATTTGTAATATTTTATTCAGAATAAGATACGGTTATCGATGCTCGGGAGCTCGATTGGCACAAGTCCGACGCTGACAATGGTCAGAAACGGACTGAGGGGGGCCGCCTGCATACAAACAAACGCGATAGCTAGCTTGAAATTAAAAGTCGTAAGCGCCAAAACAGTATATCTCGTATAAAATAAAAACTATTGGTAATTATGTAAATTCCAATTACCATTTTGAAAAGGGTGTTTATACTTATATGTATATAAAATTAAGAGCCATAAATCGGTTCCGTTCAGTTGTAAAGTGAAAATCTATGTTTTTATTTAGCAGATTTTGAGTATTTTTTTTGTGCTGTAATAGTTGACCAATCGTGTAAAACCAATTACCAATTTGAAGTTAAGCTCATGAACAACACAAAACATAAAATATTAATTCCGAGTGTTTTGTAATTGCTGAAAAAAGTTGAAATCCCTGATGCAATACCGTCAATGCGTCGTCTTAACACCTTTTCTGGATTTTTACGACCAGGGATTCCGCTGTTATACAAGAAACAGTGCAGCACCACGTGGCACGTGGTGCCTCGAAACGCAGTCACACCAAGCAGATATATATATCACTGGATGCGTCAAGCCGAGACAAAGAAAAGGACATATCGCTTATAAAAATCGGACGATTGGAAAAATTTTTATGACCAAAAAACAAAAAATAACCTTTAAAAATAACATTTATTGAAAATTTTTCAAAAAGTAAAGCGACGACCTATATATTAAAATACGTCAAACGATTGTTCTCATTAAGACAAACGTTTTGACACCTAGAACAGATTTTTTGAGCCACCTGCAGCGACTTTAACACTTTACTACCGGAAACCACGTGGCACGTGGTCAGTGTTCCCGTGGGATTTGAACATCAAACGATACCACGTTGGGAACCCCTTATTATTTGAAGATCGTTGCCGTTTACTAATTGAAAATCCGACCATCCTGTGGGAAGCTAGCTCACCGAAACTGTTTTTATATATGAACATTATATTTTGTATATTTGTGCTTAGGTATATAGATATTTACATTTTTTGACTTTGGAATCGTATTCCTTGAATTTATTCGAGTCTAATGAGCCCAAACTCGATATATTTTGGAAACTCCTTATATTTTTAATTTATTTTTTTTTTTTTCAAAATTCACAAAAATAAAAAGAATTAAGAATTTTAAACGCCCAGGGGTGTAGAAAATAACACTGTTACCGCTAAAAATACTCATATTACCGGCATTTCATTTTCAACATAGTTTTGGCCATTTTTGAGTCTTTTTGCGGTTTTTGTATTCAACCCCCAATTTTCAAAAAAATGTATTCCTTATAATTTAAGTAGTAAATCCAAAGTGCAATACTATTTGTGAAACTCCGTCTATTTATAAAGTTAAAGCTAATTTTTCTAAATTTTAATATATCAAAATTACTTCATAATAAATTTTTCAAAAATATCTGTTTCGAAAACCAACCGCACAAAAATTTGTTTTGCAGATAACTCGAAAACTAGGGGTGCTAGAGCAAAAATAACAAAATTTTACCCCTCCCCCCCCTATCAACCCCCGCCACGGCTTCACTTAGGTGAACCCCTTTGGACCCTCCCCGATCATTTCGGCATAGTCTCAGCCCCCTACCCCCAAAATTGGACTTAGAAAAATTTCTAGTGCCTTGGAAACACAAAATTACCTGTAACTCCGGAGTTTCTCAACCGATTTTGAAGAGGGTTTCAATTTTGAATTTAGCTTCAGATAGAGTTTTTTTTTTTTTTGTGGGTGTCTCACTCAGGAATACGATTCCATATATTGATGATTATATTTGTTATATAATTTAGATATATCTAGATTGTAAGTTAGTTTTAATTTCGTTGTGTTGTATATTTTAATACCTCACTTAGACCCTTTTTATACGTGCCCAAGCTTGTTGGGCAAGCTAGTATAGTTTTATCTTGACGTGTTAAGCATCACTAATATAAATTTTTTTTCAAAATTTTTTGCTTAGTAGTTTAGTTAATATTAATTTTTTAGTCTCAAAATAAGTGTTTTTGTAAATTTTAAAAATCGGGGACAAGCTGAAATAGAAAAATCTGTACATATTTGTATTGGTCTTCAAAGGACCTTTAAAACAAGTCCAAACACGGGTGAATAAACGCAACGGGGAGCAAAGTTAAGAAAAAATATAGACGAGGTCGGCCATATTGGCCGCCATTTTGAAAATTTTAAAATAGCTATAATTTCGTTACTAGAGGTCGTACAGACCCGGGATTTTTTGGGGTAACTTTCCCCCGACTCGCTCTACATATTCTAGGCGCTAATTAGCCAAAAAAATTGACAGCTCTACCGATAGAGCTAGCATCATAGGACTGTAGAGCTAGTCGAGCCGAGCTCAGGGAGCTATCACACGACCTTGTACGACGTCTGGAAAAGGAACCCTAAATCCTGTAGTTGTACCCAACCCCGAAGTTCCCCCCAAGGCCCCATGTCATCGTTCCCGTGAAGAGACTGTGATAAACTAGCAATAAGACTCAGGACGACCACCCCTTTTGGGTATAGTCCATAGTAATAAGATAGATAAATAAATTTATAGGATTAAGTCAAGGTTTCGACACATTTATGTATATAAATAATATAAATACGATATTATTCTCTTGAGAAGCTAGAGGAAGCCAGGGGATCTATCCTGCAAAAAATCGCGTCTCAATAACTATAAAAAATTGAAGGAAATAGAAAACTTTCAAAATTTTGGCAGCCATATTGGCCGCCATCTTGAAAATTTTCGAAATTAAATATCTCCTGAACTAACTACTGGACTTGAACGCGGCTGTCTGTGTTGATACAAGCGCAATCAGCGCAATCTTACTAATAACAGACTGACTCAACATCGACTCTACATAGAGGTGCACCCCTTCCTCGCTTCATCAAATTTAGATTGTACCTGACAGCTCACATCCTATTGGGTGTAGAGTGTTTAGCTATTAGATAAGACCCTGGCTTATTGGCCACTTTTATTATTGATTATTGACACATATTACCCTATTGGGAATATACTCTAGCTTTAAGTATATTTTTTTTTTTTTATATACTTTTATATTCACTTTGACTTATTATTGACACGGCTATTACCCTATTGGAATAGACCCTTTATTTTAACCTACAAATTAATTTGTAACCGAACCGTAATTAACTATTGACGATACTCGACCTACCTACGTATATAAATCTGACAAATCTCAAAAACAATAATGTTTGGCATAAGAACACCAGTCAAAGGCTCTAAAACAGACACAGAGAACCTGAAAATTATCGCGGGTGTCAGGCGTAGTATAAACGAGTGGGAACTCGCCGTAAACCAAGACCCCCAACAGTCTCAAGCAATGACAAAAGATTCGCCATCAACAGGGAAAACAACCGAGCTGAAGGAGCCAAGGGAAAAAGAAGCAAAAAATTGCCTCCTCAAAGCTATGGCACACCTTGGCGAATCAAGAAACATGAAGGCGGAGATAAAAACCGGAGTTACAACTGCTGTCAAGCGCTTATACCGACTTGTGAAAGAAAGCGAGGAAGAACTCAAAAATGCAAAAGGGTTAGATATAACACCAAAAGACGAAGGAAAAGTGGATGATAAAATATTAATTCCCCCACCCCTCCTGAACAAGATAGATCAGCAGACTGCCCTCCTAGAAGAAAATTCTAAGAGGCTGAAAGAAATCAGCACAAAGCTTGAAGACCTTCAAAAGGAAACAAGAAACAGTACAGCGGGCATCAAAAGAATGGAAGATGGAATGGAGAAAATGACCTACGCCAAGGTTCTGGCAGGAGAGACGAACACAAAAACCATATTAACACACCAAGAGGATACTAGAGAAAGAAAGACAATGCATTCAATAATCATCTCCTCGTCAAAGAGCGAGACAAGCGGTGAAATCTTGGAGAGAGTACGAACAGCACTAGACGCAAAAAAGACAGGCATGAACATAGACAGAATAAGAAAAGCTAGTAACCAAAAAGTTATAATGGGCAGCACGTCAAAGGAACAGATTGAACAAATAGCTGAAAGACTTAGAAGAGAAGATGGACTGACGATAAGTAGCGCAAATAACAAGGATCCCCTTATCAAATTAAAAGACGTCTTAACAGCGAACACAGACGCAGACATAATAGAGGCCATAAAAACTCAGAATAAACAGTTGCTCAAAGACCTAAAATTAGAAGAAATAACAGCTAAGATAAGATACAGGAAAAAAGCGCGGAATCCTCACCTAAACCACATAGTGCTCCAAACTACCCCAAAACTGTGGCAGGTGCTTACTAGAGCCGGCAGGATCCACATTGATTTACAGAGGGTGGTGGTGCAGGATCAGTCGCCGTTAATACAGTGCACGAAATGCCTAGGTTACGGCCACGGACGGAAGCATTGTAAAGAAAGCGAAGATCTGCCCAGCGCATGCGCCCACTGCGGGGAAAGGCACATGCGGGAGGACTGCCCCAAATACAAAGCGGCAGAAAAACCCTCCTGCATAAATTGTAAAAAATCAAACATCGAACGACAAGAACAAGGAGCGTTTGATGAAGACTGCCCTATACGAAAAAGGTGGGACGCTCTGGCGAGGAGCAAGATAGCGTACTGCTGAGGTTTCACAAGCGGATGTAACAGCAACAAATGTGGTTCGACAAAGCAAATCCTATAAAATAATTCAAATTAACCTGCAAAAGAAGGAATTGGCAACAACAGAGCTAATAATAGAGGCTCGTGCAAAAAATATTGCAGCAGCAATAGTGCAGGAGCCCTACATAGGGGCAATAGGAAAAATGAAAGATTACAGAGGAGTGAAAATAATACAGTGTGTCAATCCACCGGCAGAGGATGTCGTCAGAGCGGCCATAATGGTTTTTGATGAGAGCATTGTTATCACTCAATACCCCGCACAAACCACGACAGATGTAGTGCCGGTACGACTCAAGACGACAAAATGGGACATCTATCTGGTTTCATTCTATATAGAACCAAACCAGAGAGACATAAGCTCGCACCTTGGCCGGATGGAAGATATTCTTGAGACTTCACGAAACAGAGTAATCTTCGGAGGGGACGCTAATGCTAAAAGCCCATGGTGGGGAGGCTCTATTGTAGACGAAAGAGGGGAGATTCTCGAAGCTAAAATCAATCAGCTTGGCCTGCACATTATGAATAATGGACAGGAGCCAACATTCGACACAGTCAGAAGTGGAAAGAGAATCACTAGCCATATTGACGTCACACTTTGTACAGAGGACCTCCTTGCACATGTAAAGGATTGGAATGTCAATCCAGCTCTGATCTCCTCTGACCATAGTGCTATTGAGTTTAAAATAAAATTAGCTAAACCTGACAGCAAAAAAGTATTAGGAATAACAAGAAAATACAATACGAAGAAAGCAAATTGGCAAATATTTAAGGAAAAGATCATAGAACAATTAACTGAGAAAGAAATTACATTAGAAAACATTGAGAATATCACAGACACAGAAAAACTAGAACAAACAGTAGCAAAATTCACAGACGCTGTCACACGAGCTTGCGACACATCAATACCAAAGATCGGAAATAACTCAAAAACAAAAATAGCATGGTGGACAGAGGAGTTAGACAAGCTAAAAAGACAAGTTGCCACATGGAAACGCAGAATACGGTGTGCAGCAGACAGCAGGAAACCAAAGGTCATAGGAGAATACTTGAAATTAAAAGAAAAGTATGAAAAAGAAGCTAGAGATGCACAGACTGCAAGTTGGAAGGAGTTTTGCACCCAGCAGGAAAAAGAAACGATGTGGGACAAACTAAATAGAATCATCAGAAAAACGGAAAAAAGGAAGGAAGACCTACCACTACGGGTAGATGGAAAGTTCAGAGACGAAAGAGAGTCCGCCGAAATACTGGCTAGAACATTCTTCCCAGATGACGACGAAAAAGGTGAAACTGAAGAGCACAGAACAGTGAGGAAAATGGCCGAAGAGGTAAATAGTGAGGATTACAATATAGATTGCGACCCCCCTATAACCATGTCAGAAGTCCAAAATGCAGCTCTCAGTTTTCACCCGAAAAAGCCCCCGGAGAAGACGGCTTCACAGCCGATATATGTGTGAAAGCAATAAAAGCGGCTCCACACATATACCTGGCGATAGTGAATAAATGCCTGGATCTAGGATATTTCCCGGAAAGATGGAAGACGGCCTCAGTCGTGGTAATAAGAAAACCAGGAAAGCCCGACTACACCGACCCCAAGGCATACAGGCCGATTGGGCTATTATCCTTGTTGGGGAAGGTGTATGAAAAGATTGTAGTAGGTCGACTGAAGTGGCACCTCGTGCCACGAACCAGTAAGCAACAATACGGTTTCATGCCACAGCGCAGTACAGAGGACGCCCTCTATGCCGCAGTTGAACACATACGCCGAAAGCTGAAAGAGAAAAAGATAATTACGATCGTATCACTCGACATAGAGGGCGCCTTCGATAACGCCTGGTGGCCTAAAATCAAAACCCGTTTGGCAGAGGAGAAATGTCCGCTAAACCTAAGAAAAGTCATAGATAGCTACCTAGACAAAAGGAAGATCAAATTAAATTATGCGGGGCAAACAATAGAAAAAGCAACCACAAAAGGCTGTGTGCAAGGATCCGTAGGCGGACCAATGATGTGGAATTTGATATTAGACCCACTACTAAAAGATTTAAAAAGTACCGGAGAATACGTGCAAGCCTTTGCGGATGATGTCATGCTGATCTTCAATGGGGAGACGGGACAGAAGGTCCAGAAAAAAGCTAATGACATCCTAGCTCGCGTTCATCGATGGGGAGTGTCAAATAAATTGAAATTTGCACCACACAAAACAAAAGCCATGGTTGTTACACGAAAGCTTAAATTTGACACTCCACATTTATTAATGGACAAGACTCCCATAACTATGGAAGACCACATCAAAATACTTGGAGTGGACATTGATGCGGGACTTACTTTTAACAGACATATAAAAGCTCAATGTCAAAAAGCTATTAATATATATAAGCAGGTATCCAAGGCCGCGAAAATAAACTGGGGATTAAACTCGGAGATAATCGCCACAATCTACACCGCTGTAATCGAGCCAATTATATTGTACGCTGCAGCTGTATGGGCTCCAGCTGCGAAAAAGGTCTGCATGCAAACACATCTCAGCAGAATACAGCGAAGTTTTGCGCAGAAGATCTCCAGAACGTATCGGACGGTTTCCTTGAACGCCGCCTCTCTATTAGCGGGTATTCTGCCCCTCGATTTACGCGTCAAGGAAGCCGCGGAAATGTACGAGGCAAGGAGAGGGATATCCCCCATAGTACCGGAGGACACGGATATAGAGCTGAAAACTCCATTCACTGATCTCCCACACCCAGCAAAACAACTAACATTAAGTTACTCGATTGTAAATGATCCCGGGGAAATAGACGATCACGGAGGGGTACAAATATTTACAGACGGTAGCAAAACAGAAACAGGGGTGGGGACAGCCTGGTCAGAATGGAAAGGCGGGACAGAGGTCACACGCAAGAAACTGAAGCTAGCATTGTACTGCACCGTCTTCCAAGCTGAACTGATGGCTATTCGAAGCGCAGTAGCGTATGTCACAAATAAAAAGCGGAACACGCGGATATACAGCGATTCCATGTCATCATTAGAAGCCATAGCGGGTGGAAGATCGCTCAATCCTCAAGTAGCAAAGATTCGCCGTAACCTAGAAGAATGCCGAAGAAGCGGAATTGAAGTAGAACTATTCTGGGTGAAGGCACATATTGGCACTCCGGGGAACGAGAGAGCGGACACGCTCGCAAAGGAGGCAGCAGAAAAAATGAAGACTCGCATGGAATACGACGCGTACCCGTTGTCATACCTAAAAAGACAGGCAAGAACAAACTCCTTGCAAAAATGGAACGAACGTTATCTGGAAAGTGAAACAGCACAAGTAACCAAGATGTTTATTAGAGACATAAAGACTGCATATACATTAATTAAGGACAGGCGCTTCACACCCCAGATGACGCAAATTCTGACAGGACATGGGGCATTTGCACAATACTTAAACAGATTCAAAATTAAAACGGACCCAACCTGCAACTGTGACAATGACAGCGACCAAACGGTGGAACACCTAATAATTGACTGCCCGATCTTCGCATCTTCCAGGTGCGATCTGGAATTCGAGGTAGGCAAAAAGATAACCCGCATAAATCTGCCTATAATATTGTTCAATTCCAGGTCGCATCTGGAGAAATACTGCGAAAAGATAGTAAAATATGTAAAAGAAAGAAACAAAAGTGAGGGTGGGGCGGGTCCCGCGAGACTTCGGGATCCCACTCGCCCATAAATATTAATGAAGAATATTGCCGGTGAAGTGGGAAAAATTTACCTCGCGGGGCACGCAACAAACTTCAAAATGCAAAATGAATTATAAATTAGTCGCATAATAGAACTGATGTATCTTAGCCATGTAAGTAATTGTAATGTATGTAACATCATCATACCATACCTACAAATAAATAAAACTGTATTTATTTGAGACGAATGCCAGAAATATGTATGCGTAGCTAGATCAACGACCCGCACCACGAGTGTCGGGGGGTAGGCCGAGTAGGAAAAAAAAAAAAAAAACCTAACCTAACCTAACCTAACCTAACCTGCCAAACGAGGATTGAAGACCCGCTTATTAGGGACGGTAAAGCGTTAACAAGCGCTGAATCTGCCGAATTTCTGGCGGAGACACTCTTCCCTGAAGACACGTATACAGGTGAAAATGAAGTACACGCCGATATCAGAAGAAAAGCCCAAAATGTTAACTTAATGGACCAAGATGAACTTCATGACCCGCCTTTTACGCATACGGAGTAATTTGAATGCGTAGCAAGCTTTAACCCAAAGAAAGCTCCGGGAGGAGACGCGCTCACTGCTGACATTTGCGGAAATGCTATCGCTGCCAACCCCGATGTCTTTTTGGCTCTTGTGAATCAATGTCTTGCACTGAGTTACTTCCCCGTGCAGTGGAAGAAGGCAGCCGTAATCATTCTGCGGAAACCGGGTAGGGATAATTATACACAGCCAAAATCGTTCCGACCAATCGGACTGCTGCCTATCTTCGGTAAAATCTTAGAAAAAATGCTCGTAAGACGTCTTAACTTTTACCTCGTCCCCAGGCTCTCGGTGAATCAATATGGATTTGTACCACAGCGTGGAACTGAGGATGCACTGTACAAACTCACAAACCACATAAGGGAAGGTGTTAAAAACAAAAAGATTGTCACCCTCATATCCCTGGACATAGAAGGCGCTTTTGATAACGCATGGTGGCCCGCCATCAGGATAAGGTTGGCAGAAGAAGGCTGTCCCGTCAACTTAAGACGCCTAATCGATAGCTATCTACACCAGAGAGAAATAAGGTTGCTCTATGGAGGTGCCGCTATTACTATACTCTGGGACCTCCTACTAGACTCACTCCTAAAGCAGTTGGACGCCATGAACATTTATTCCCAGGCCTTCGCCGACGATATAGCCCTCGTTTTTACAACCAGCAGCTCTCTTGAAACGGAACTGAAAGCTAATAAAGCTCTGGAACATGTCCGAAGCTGGGGGGTGCAAAACAAACTAAATTTCGCTCCAAACAAAACAAAAGCAATGATAATCACAAATCGGATAAAATATGAAACACCTAGACTAGTAATGGGAGGCTCACTCATCGAAATCACAGATAGCATAAAGATATTAGGATTAATAATTGATAACAAATTAACGTTTAATAAACACACCATCTCAGTAAGTAAAAAAGCCATAGAAATTTATAAACGCGTTGCAAAAACAGCCAGGGTGAGTTGGGGACTGGACTCAAAAATTATTAGAACCATTTATACTGCTGTAATTGAGCCAATTATGCTATACGCTGCAAGTTCATGGTTTCCAGCTGCGAATAAAACATATATTAAGCAGAGACTCGATACTGTACAGAGAGGATTCGCAGCTAAGATCAGCAGATCGTACCGCACCACCTCCCTCAACTCATTGAGAATTATCGCGGGTTTACTCCCGCTCGATCTGCGCGTTCAGGAGGAAGCACTATTATACCAGCTGAGAAAGGGTCACATAGAATGGAATGATCTGAAAGGCGCGGAGGTTGAACGCAAGACTGCATTCGAAGATATCCCGCACCCAGCAGACGCACCAAAAATTTCATTTCGAATCCTGGGCAACGAAGAGCTGGAAGCAGACAGCGAAACTCCCGAAACTGTCCATATATATACAGACGGCAGTAAGACTCTGGACGGTGTGGGGGCGGCGGTGACGCTCTGGAGAAATCAATGCGAGTTAGGAGCTCGTAAATTACCACTTGCCCATTTCTGCAGTGTTTATCAAGCAGAGCTGGTCGCTCTACACAAGGCAGTGCAGTTGGCAACAAAGCGAAATGGGACCGGCTTTAACATTTACAGTGACTCTAGGTCTGCGCTTGACGCGGTAGCGGGAACCCGCTCCCTCAATCCCCTCGCCACAGAGATCCGTGACATGTTGAGGTCCAATCCTCACAAAGAGATTAAGCTTTTCTGGGTCAAAGCACATGCGGGAAGGGAGGGAAATGAGCGAGCGGACGAGTTGGCAAAGAAAGCTGCCAGCAATGTTAAGTTAAGGCCGGTCTATGATCGCTGCCCACTGTCGCACCTCAAACGCATCATAAGAGCAGGAACACTGCATAAGTGGCACACCAGATATAATAACACATCTACAGGTAAAATCACTAAAATATTCCTTCCGGATGCAATTGCAGCATATAGAATCCTAAGTACCGTTGAACCTAACTACGTTCTGACGCAGGTCCTCACTGGTCATGGGGGCTTCTCAGAATATTTGTATAGGTTTAAATGCAAAAGCACTCCTACATGCCCATGCGGGCATCATGAAGAGTCCGTGCCTCACATACTAATCGATTGTCCGATATATGGTTATGAGAGGCATGAGCTAACGCAAAAACTAAAAGACAAACAATTAGAAATACATACCATAGCCGATATCATGGCGGACAAAAAAGCTAGGCCCATATTTCAAGAATTCTGTTTAAGAATAGCCAAAAAAGTAATTAATAAAAACAAAACAAGATAATTCACTAACACCCTAACGGCTGAAAAAATCGGAACGAAACCGTGTATTAAAATAAGTTAGAATAAGTATAAATAATTAATGTAGTATAAAGTAATCAATATACTTGTTATCCACTTATTTAAAATTAGTATATTAAATATTGTAATTAGAATTAGAATAAAAACTTCGTATAAGAAGTTAGTCGAAACAATTGTATAAAATAAGACTCTTTAATATTGTTATAAGATAAGAATCAAACGTGTGTTAGAAGAAGTTAAGTATTATGTTGTAATAAATAAGACTCTTAAATATTGTTATTTTGATTAAAACTAAACATGTATTAGAAGTAAGTTAGAATAAGTAACATTGTGATGATCAATAAAACCCCACAAGTTGTTTCACTTTAGCTCGAAATCCACGGCCCGGGGATAACCTCGCCCGGGGGGTAGGCTATTAGGAAAAAAAAAAAAAAAAACCTAACCTAACCTAACCTAACCTAACCTGCCTAAAGCCTACTTCTGGATTTTTCCGACTACGGGTTCGTGAGAAAACCGGAAAATACTGAAATAGGGCGTTGCCCTCGCTACCATTAAACGAAGCCGCCCCACAACGTGCTATACACTTAAACAAAAAAAACACTTTTAAGTGCTTCAAACGTTAGGTCTCACCGAGATCTATCTATTGATACCCTAACTGGATTTTTCCCATCACCTGCGGCGAAGTTATTCCCGAAAAACACCAAACCGTGTGGCACGAGGTCGGGGATCCAGCAGGAATAGCTCAACGTGCGATACGTCGGTGGATAGGCCTCAAGACGCCAAACAAGCTGCCGTTTCGAGCATTCAAATCGGACGCCGCCACGTGAAGCTAGGCCGTCGGGAATATCTGCTACGGCCAGTCTAGTAAAAGACTATCTTGGTAAAGACCGGTATTCCAGGACCCCTGCAGCTGCACAAGTGAGAAGGCGGAAAAAGGAACATACCATATCACCCTACATAGAGTAATTTTTTGAAAATTTTCTTATAGCTATTATAAACTTTGTATCAGTTACCAAGTTAACCTTTACCGTTAGTAACAGCAAAATTAAGTTGGTAACTTCTTCCAACCCCTAATTCTGCCTGTTTTTCAAAAAATTAAAATAAGTCCCTTCTGGACAATACTCTTATTATATATAATCGCTTTTTAAAATTTCAAAATCCTTAGTCAATTGCTCAAAATTTAACTTCTCAATTCAAAATTTTATAAATTAGGAAGGGTTAACTTGGTACACCCTCGGGCCCGAACCCCAATAAATTATTAAACTATTATTACAAAAAAACAATATTTAAGCTTTCATCTTTTATAAGACACTAATTTCATAATTTTAAGTTAACCGCAGTTACTATAAATAAGGCTCCAAACATAAGTAAAATGTTTTCGGAATGTTACCAATAATTTGTGAAACTTTGTGAATTTAGAAGATTCCCCTCAAAAGCGGCTAAGGGTGACACGATTTAGTAAATAAAATAATATTAAATTTTAAATAATTTTAGACATTACCTTCACACATACAGACTGACAAAAAATAGAAAAATCAGGATAACTTTGGAGTCCCTACAGTTAGACCCCCCGAGCTTGGGCTTGAACTGTTTCACTCCTCAAGGGGAACAGATCGGCATCGGCAGAATCAACCTCCAACCCCCCCCCCCCCCCTCCCCTAAAATCCCAATAAACCCTTAAAACACTTCCATAGGCCGCCTCCCGAAACCTTCCCCCCCCCACAAATTTTCGACCTCACCCCCTCAGGGCCTAACTTTTGTCCCCTTCATCCTATACCCCCCGAGTTTGGGCTCAAACTGTCTGTCCTTTCAAAAGGAACAGTTTGGCCCCGACAAATTTCCCCTCAGACCTCCCCCTCCCCTAAAATCCCAAAAAAATCCTTAACTTTCGTCCCCCTTATCCTAGACCCCCCGAGTTTGGGCTCAAACTGTCTGTACTCTCACGAGGAACAGTTTGGCCGCAACAGACTTCCCCTCCCACCTCCCCCTCCCCCAAAAAAACTTCAAAAAATCCCTAAAACCACCTCCAAAGGTTACCTGATTAATTAGGAATAGATACATACTAAATAATTTAATATATATTCTCATATTTTTATTGCAAATCAACTCTAATTTTGCTGCCGTTTCACCAGCACAACTATGTCGTCAATGAGCAGACCAACACGAACGCTCCGAAACACTGATCGGGAAGCTATCTCCGCGGCGACAGCGAGGCGGCCATCCTCGGAGCCCGGAAGGGTCAAAGTAGTACCTTGTCGCCGAATTGAGGCGGAGGAGGGTTCTTCCATCTCCGGGAGCGAGTCTGGGGCGGGATCGGGTTCTCGGCTAACAGAAAGTAGCACCCTGGCGCAGGCGCTCCAAAGAGAAGCGGATGCGGCTTTCCGTACTCCGCCATCCGAGGTGCGTTGTGGTAGAATCGGGGGACCTGAGAGCCCGACCGCGACCCTGTTGAAGACTGCTAACGGAGTGTACCAGCGAGCGAAGGGGGAACTGGAGAGATCTGGTAATTTGAAAGGCTCCATAAGGGCGACAGTGTTGGATGGCCTCAATTATCTGTACGAGGCCACCCTCCAAGTAAATAGCGCGCGACGTGACGTCCTACTGCAGGTCGAGCACTTACAGCGACAACACGCAGAGGACGTCGCAAGAAGGGAGTCCAAACATTCGGAGCAAATTGTGCTTCTAACGCAGCGGCTGGAGAAAGCCGATGTTGGGGGACAGACGGCGGAGTTGCGTAAGGAGTTGGAGGCACTCCGCCGGGTAGTCGAATTTGATGTTATCGCGGAAATGGGTAAGATCAAGCTCCCCCCTCCACCCGCTGCAAAAATGGGCCCCCTTCTTGAAGAACTAAAAGGCATGCACAAGGAAGCTGTCAAGATGCTAGATGAGGTGCGCAACCTAGGAGCGAAAACGTCCAAGCTCCTAGAGGAGCCCGCACGGACTCAAGCGCCGCCTTCCTACGCAGCGATGGCTGCTAAGGCACCGGTCAAGTCCGGCCATTCCATTGTGGTGACCAGTGAGTCACCAGAAGACACGAGCGATAATGTGGTCACCAAAATCAGAAAGGCCGTTGACGCAACAAAGACCGGCGCCAAAGTAGACAGCGTACGCATGGTACGGAATAGGAAGGTGGTGCTAACATGCGGCACAAAGGGTGAGGTGGAGGCCGTGAAAAACGCGGCTCGGGGCTGCTTCGGGCCTCAAGTTCCAAGAGGCGAGAGGGAAAAACCCGATGATTATCATCAGGGACGTCCTCTCTTGCCTCAAGGATGAGGAGGTCATAGTGGCCCTAAGAGCTCAGAACAAGGAGCTCTTCACTGGCCTCCATAAAGACCACCAAACGGCGGAGGCATGCTTCCGTCGAAGGTGCCGCAACCCGCACCTCATGCATCTCGTCTTGCGGGTGGCCCCTCCGCTGTGGCGCCGCATGGTCGACGGGGGGTCCGTCCACCTCGATCTAAAACGGTCAACGGTGGAGGATTTCTCGCCGCTCATCCAGTGTTCGAAGTGTTTAGCCTTCGGACACGGGCGGCGCCACTGCAAAGAGTCTTCGGACCTTTGCAGCCACTGCGGGGGGCCACACGTGAGAGCAGAATGCCCCGATTATGTCACGGGAGAGCCGCCCAGCTGTGTCAACTGTCGACACGCTAAGCTGGAGGCTGGTCCGGTGAGGCGGAAATGGGATGCCATTGCCCGCCTCGGCGTGAGTTACTGCTGAGGGCACCGCGGTCATAAATTCAGGTGGTCGCGGGACCAGGGATGCTGCTTCGAGGCACATGATACAGGTAAACCTGCAGCGGAAGCGATTGGCAACCGATGAACTGATGGCGGAAGCTGTCAGTCAGAAGGTGAGCCTGGCACTGCTGCAGGAAGCCTACACAGGTAATCAAGGTGCCTTGAAGCGGTATCCGGGGGTCCGCGTCTTTCAGATGGACCAGGGGATTAGTAAGATCAATTCCGCAAAGGCCGCAATAGCGGTCTTTGATAAAGACCTCCAGGTTAGGTGTGACCCGAGCCTCCAGTCGGAGAACATAGTAGCAATTACCATAGAGTTCTCTGACTGGACACTTGGAATAGTGTCCGCCTACCTGGAAGGGGATAAGCCCCTGGATCCATACCTGGAACGTCTGTCCAGCGTCCGATCCAAGTTGGGAACTTTAAGTGTTGTGATCGGAGGTGAATTCAATGCGTGGAGCCCATGGTGGGGAAGCGCAGACGAGGACCACCGGGGAGCCGAATTGGCAGGATACTTCGACGACAACCAGCTGCACATCCTCAACACCGGTACCGAGCCAACATTCCAAGTGGTTCGGGGAGGTCGGCTCTGTACAAGCAGAGTCGACATCACGGTGTGCAGCCGAAGTATCTTGTCAAGGATGGAGTCCTGGAGGGTGGACCCCGACATGGTCAGTTCCGATCACAACGCTCTAAGAATAGGACTCCGCGCTGGCCGTGCAAAAGCACCCGGCCCAGCACCAACCACTCGGATATATAATACACGCAAGGCAGACTGGGATAAGTTCCGAAAGGAACTAATCTTACAGCTCCAAAAGCGCCAGATCCGAGTGGAAAGAGTGTCGGCCGTAACCGCCCCCGAGGACATCGAAAACGTTGTCCTCGAGTATCAGGAGGCGGTTCGCCAAGCGTGTGAGACCGCAATCCCAAAGCTGAAGCGAGTACTGAAATATGAACCTCCGTGGATGACCTCCGAACTTCGGGCCCTGAAGCGCGATGCGGTTACTAAGAAGAATCGCATCCGCTGCGCGGCCCCAATTAGGAGGGAATTCGTCGTCCGCCAGTATCTCGACGCCCGGGAAAAGTATGAGTCTGCCGCAGAAGCGGCACAGACCCATAGCTGGAAGGAGTACTGCACCGCGCAAACAGGCGAAAGCCTGTGGGACGGCATCTACAGAGTCCTCCGTCAAACCTCGAAAAAGCAATAAGATTAACTTCTTGTGAGGGACGGAGTGACTCTTGATCCCAAGCAAAGTGCAGAACTCCTTGCAGCTACGTTCTTCCCGGACGATAGAGTGGAGGACGACTCTCCCGTACATTCCGTAATAAGGAGAGAGGCGGACCGCCCTCTGTGCGAGATTTCCTGTACAGAGGACGATCCGCCCTTCACCCTTGCGGAACTCAGGGAGGCGGTTCACGATTTCAGCGCTCGTAAAGCGCCTGGATCGGACGCGTTCACAGCTGACATCAGTGCCAAGAGCATTGAGGCAGATGAGCGGCTCTTCCTAGAGATAGCCAACAGGTGCCTCGCTGTGGGATACTTCCCGAAGCCGTGGAAGCGTGCGGCAGTCGTGACACTTCCCAAACCGGGAAAATCCGACTACCATCATCCAAAGTCTTACCGTCCGATTGGACTTTTGTCAGTCCACGGTAAGACTTTGGAAAAGATGATGGTACGTCGGATTAAGTGGCACGTACTGCCGACGCTAAATCCGGCCCAATTCGGATTTGTGCCACAGCGAAGCACTGAAGATGCCCTCTTTGCCTTGGTCGAGCACATTAGAGCTGAGGTCAGGGCAAAGAGGGTAGTTTTGATGGTGTCTCTAGACATAGAGGGGGCATTCGACAGCGCCTGGTGGCCAGCTATTAAACACCAGCTGGCCGCCAGGAAGTGCCCGGGGAACCTATACTCCACCGTATGCAGCTACCTCAACGACCGGGTCATTATTCGATACGCGGGCGCCGAATGCGTAAGGCCCACGACCAAAGGGTGCGTTCAGGGATCGATTGGGGGGCCCATATTCTGGAACCTCCTGATTGATCCGTTGCTGGGCGCCCTCGAGGAAGAGGGCCTGCGCGTGCAAGCCTTCGCCGACGACGTAGTGCTCGTCTTCTCGGGCTCCTCTCCGGAGACTATCGCGCGGACCGCTAACTCCGTCCTCCGGCGGGTCTACGACTGGGGCTTGGACAACAAGCTGCGATTTGCTCCACACAAAACCAACGCCATGGTGATCACCAAAAAACTGAAACTAACACCAATTCAGATCACCATGGGCGGCGAAAGCATAAAGATGGTCACTGAAACCAAGATCCTGGGTCTTATAATTGACCACAGGTTGTCTTTTAAGCCGCACGTCATTGACGTTTGCCGAAAGGCAACGGCCATCTATGGCCAATTGTCAAGGGCGGCTAAGACAACCTGGGGTCTGAACCCAGAGGTGGTCAGGACCATCTACATCGCCGCTGTGGAGCCAATCGTACTATACGCTTCAAGCGTCTGGGTCCCAGCCGTAGATCAAGTCGGAGTGCGGAAGTTTTTGGCTTGCTTGGCCCTCCTCTCCACCGATGCCTCAGTCTCTGTAGCCGAGTCTTGGCCGGAATTGCTCGACCGTTTATAAAAGGACCGTTTGCGGCCAACACCATATTCCGAGCAGCTGGACTCGTTTAAACTATCCGTGTCCATTGTTGCAGGTTTACAAGCTACAGGCAACAATGGAAACAGATAAACACACGGGAAAAAAAATTAAGACATAACTTACTAACTATCAATATATACTAATTAATAAATAAACTATATCTAAACACTAAACCTACTATAGAGTATCTAAGCACACAGTTCTTATTAACTACTTATATCTAAGTGTTACCACTACGCTAGTGTCCTCTAATTCAGCACACTGTCAGCGTCGCTGCTCGGCGCCACAGAGAGAAACGCGAGCCGCGATCGCCGCGCTCGTCGCGGGTCTCGCGGGAATGCGACACTAGCGACACCGCGACGCTCTGCGGAGCGTCACCCACAACTCGGAACAAAGGAAATGACTATTTCCCTTTGTATGGGTCCGATATTAACAAACGATATATCGTTGGATTCGTCTTGAAACGGCGATCTCAACGATATATAGCACTTAACTGATTAATTTACACACAGTGAAGTAAAAACATATAATATTTACTTCAAATTAAAAATTCTCACGGCCGTATATGTGGTCCGATTTTGAATTTAAAAACACTCACGTGTCTACCAGAGCCTGGTGCACCTCACAAACACTAAAAACAGGGGGGTTACCGCGACTCCCAGCGAGTAAACCACACCCAAACAATGTGTCACTATCACTTCAGATGTCGAGGTCGATAAATAATTTACCGAACGCTCGATAGTAATTACATCGCTGTATTCGTCGTAAAAAGGCGCGTCTTTTGATATATAGCAAGTATATATACACAAGCTATATACACACCAAAAGCCGTCGTGAACGCGGAGCGAAGTGAAAACGATGTTGTCACTACGACCGCACAACGACTTCAACCTAACCTAACCTTTTTTTTTTTTTTTTTTTTTTAACGAGGAGGAAATACATTTACGTACTACCCCTGTGCACTATGTGGCACAGGGAGTGTGGGACTCAACCACTTAGACCATCTTCTACGTAGCTAGAAGTTGGCCAAGTTTGGTAATACCCACTAAAACCTCCTCGAAAGCAGAGAGTTCCCCTTTTTGAGAGGTTCTCCGGGATCTTTGCAGGGCATTTCACCGGAGAACCTCGGGGAAAACCTAACCTAACCTAACCTAACCCTGAAATGACAAAAATGAAACAAGATATGGAAAATATGGTTCAAGAAGATAGCCAGGCTGAAACCACCCCCAAAAATCTGGATCATCTACTAGAAGGTATTAAGGCCCTTAATGTCAAGAGCGACAAGCTGCAAGAAGATATTGAACGCATCTCCTCACAAACAACGCGGTTTCTCGAGACACCGCCGCAAATTGCTGTATCGCCGACCTATGCGGACGTTGTAGCACGAGCTCCGGCCACATCCGGTCACGCAATAATCATAGGGAGCACG
This sequence comes from Leptidea sinapis, assembly GCF_905404315.1. NCBI lineage: Eukaryota > Metazoa > Arthropoda > Insecta > Lepidoptera > Pieridae > Leptidea > Leptidea sinapis. The sequence goes on along the minus strand of NC_066284.1, from coordinate 14,016,144 downwards.
TCTCAAGACGACTCGAGCGAGAGCGTGCTCAAAAAGATTAGGGTGGCCGTCGATCCAATTAAAACTGGGGCCCGAGACGATAGTGTCCGCAGGGTACGAAACCAGCGCGTCGTGATCACATGCGGATCGAGGGAAGAGGTGGAAGTTGTGACAGGCCGACTCAAAGAGAGCCCGACACTCACTTACCAGCAAGTAAAGGGGAAGAATCCTCTCATAATTATTAAGGATGTCCTGTCAGACCTTAAGGACGAAGACGTTCTTTTGGCCCTGACAGCACAAAACAAGTGGTTAATTTCTGGGCTCTCAGAAGAGGAGCAAACAATGGAGATCCGATTTCGAAGACGGTGCCGCAACCCTCACGTAAACCATATCGTTATGCGCGTAGCTCCAAAGCTGTGGCAGCGGGTGACGGCGGAAGGTTCAGTCCACATTGACCTCAAGCGGTCAACGGTGGAGGACTTCTCGCCGGTCATCCAATGTACCCGCTGTCTTGGATTTGGACACGGTCGACGAAACTGCAAAGAAGCTGCTAGCCTATGTAGTCACTGTGGTGGCCCTCACCTACGACACGATTGCCCTCATTATATTGTGGGAGAACAACCATGCTGCCTAAATTGCCGGAGCGCCGGTCTGGAGAAAGCAGACCATGGGGCTTTTAGTGTCGAGTGTCCGGTCAAGCGAAAGTGGGACTCCATAGCCCGCCTGAGCGTGACGTATTGCTGAGGGACCCGCAGTACTCGGTCTTAAACATGATATTTACAATCTGTTAAAAAATTATATTACGAGAATCCTTATTCAAAATTATTTTCTACATTATTGAACTTTTTGAGATATTACTACTAAAAAGAAAAAAAAAAATAGTTATCAAGTAAACTTTTATTCTTACACTACTAAACTAATTGAAATATAAATAATTGTCTATCGAATATCAGTTGTAATATAATAGTTTTTTTTTATGTGTAAGCTTTAAAGGTTTCTATAGCAGTATTCAGTTATGATTTGTTATTGACTTTTATAATATATAAAAATAAATTGAAAAGCTTTCAGGCTTATTATGCTCTTTATAACCGTTTAGGCTACAACATAAGTATCAACTTTGTTTTTAAAGATTTATAGAATATCTGTACATTTGTCATTAAAACTATATACTTAAATCATTAATGAATAAGGAACATAGCCTTCTATTATGAAAATTAATAAGAAAATGAAATAGTAATAACAATACATATAAATAATAGTATGCAAATTATTAAAAATGCAATGACAACATGTATATATTTTTATTTTTATTTTCAATATTAAGTCAATTATTACAACATTAATTATATTATTTTGATTTTTAGTTAATTTACACTTTTCTGGGTGACTATAACAATGTATATATATTTTTATATAGCACTGTAAAGTTATCATGCAGCTATGATTATTATTGAGTAAATATTAAAAACAATTTGGAATCCCTTTCATTTCATTATATCAGCTCTTTATGACTAAGCTAAAATACTCTTATTATTATCGATATGAAGATTATATGTTTAAAAAATTGTGCCTTAATTGTTAAAACTATGTATATAAGTAACTTTAAGTGTTTAGCTATTTGAAACAAATACAAGCAATATATTTAGTTGAATATTATAGCGTATGAGAACAAAGAATTTTGTAAAAGTGAAAGTTAGTTTAGTTTTTTTTTTATGTCTTGGCTTTTAAAAGTTTCTATAGCACTGTAAATTATGTAACCATTATTTGTGATAAATTTTTGAAAACTTGTCAGGCTTACTACTCACATAAGGTACAGGTAAAATACTCGTTTCTATATCGGTTAAGAATACTTAAATGTTAAAAATGTAATTAAAAGTCGGAAGAAATTTAAAACAATGTATTTTATGTTATATATATAGTAATTATTTTATCATAATTATTTTATGAAATAGAAAATACACAAAGTGTTGGTAAGAAGAGATTGTCTGATGTCTGTCTATATGGTAATAGATGGACCAGGCATCTCTAATTAGTAATATTTTTTATTGTATTGATTGCGAAGTAGCATTTTATGTTAACTTTTTTATTATTGTAAAGAGCTGCCAGAAAAAAAATATATATAAAAGAAAAAAAAAAATTATATATATATAACTAAAAAAATTAAAAAATATAAAAAAAAAATATTAAAAAAAAAAACAAAAACAAAAAAAAAACACAAAAAAAATATTAATAAAAAAAAAAACCGGCAGTCTATCTGAGAACTGAGAAATGTACTAATATACACAACAATGTTGAACTACGATACTACGAATAAGATCTAGCAAATATGATCAACTCACTTTCAGCAAATATTGTAAGATATGCCTGTAAAATAGGATCACAACCCCGACCGTTTGATGGTTGGGAATAACTTGGAGCGAAATAAATAAAAAAAAAAAAAAAAAAAAAACCTAACCTAACCTAACCTAACCTAACCTAACCCAGTCTTGACCAAACTACCGTGTCGACAACGTATTGCTCCTTGTTAAAAAATAAAATCAGTGGTAAAAAGTGATCGTATCGTTGTGAAAATTGCTACAGTGTCTCATTAGTGCTCAATACACCAGGATTAGTGTTGGTGAAAGTTTTGTGCAGCGCGCTCCGAAGATACGGGCCCTGGACTTTGTGTCAACTGCCCCGAGTTGTTGCTGCAGCAATCAAGAAACGCTACACTAATTCCTGTAGCGCTGATCGAGATCTGCCTACCGCTCCAAGTTTGGTAAAAATCGGACGTCGGATTGCGGAGATATTGAGGGATAAAGGTGCATTCCATAACCTCAACGACGTTGTATGGGAGAAGGAAGCACGCGACACCACGCGGTCTGGAAAATTTTAGACAGCCCGTGCAACATTGACATCTGACAGCCGTCACCCTGAAATACTCTGCACCACTGATACACCAACCAGTGAAAATATAGATCCGACAAACGGAACAAGGCAGTCGTCTAAATACACCGCGACAAACACCTGAGGCCTGAGGTATACCCTATAACGTATAATCCTGCACCCTTACTTACCATTAACGCCCTGGTTATCTCTATGTACGAACCCACTTAATCTCCCCCCCCCCACCCCTTTTTTTTTCTAACAGAACTAATTACACCTAAACATCACCCCATAAAACTTCCCCCCCCCACACTTCACCCCCCTTGGTCCTATCTTTGGAACCAAGGCAGATAGGATAGGCGAGTTTGGGTTCGCCTGAACCGCAAAATCAAGATCTATTGATTGGCCCCTCCAGAATTCTAAAATTAATAATATTTTGTAAGTTATATGGATTTTTATGTTTAGATTTTTATTTTGTTTGTAGATACGTTAAATATAGGTACAACGTAACAGTGTTTGGGCTCATTAGAATCCTTACATTACATTAAGCTCTATTTACCTTACTTTCAATTTAATTTCTAAATTTACCTTATTTAAAAAAAAAATGTAATTACTTTCTTATTCATTTTGTATATTCAGTTGTCATTCAATTAAGGCTGTTAGCGTGTTAGTTCCTATTTACTTGCTGCCGTTCCGGAAATGTCTTCTTCCGCAGCATCATCTCGCCCTACTACCAGAGCTGGCGATAAGGGGTTGGTAGCCACAGCTATGGCCACTAAACGACCATCATCTGACCCCGGGAGGCTTAAGCCATCGACAAGCCGAAAACTCGACGCGGGGGAGGGTTCCTTCACCGGAAGTGATTTCGGTGCGGGCTCGGGCAGTAAGCCCGGCAGCGCTGAACTGGCGCAAGCGCTCCAATGGGAGGCGGATTACCACACTCCGCCATCGGGAGGACGTCCCACCTGCGCTGGGGAGCCCGTGAGCCCAACCGCAACCCTCCTAAAAGATGCGAACCGCGTGTACCAGTGGGCGAAGGAAGAGCTGGAGAAATCCGGAAATCTTAAGGGCTCTATTAAAGCAACCGTAGTGGAGGGCCTCAATTTTTTATATGAGGCTACACTTCACGTTAATAGTGTACGGTGCGACCTCCAATTAAAGGTCGCTAACATGAAGAGACGCCACGCAGAGGACATCTCGAGGAGGGAGTCCAGCCACACGGAGCAGGTCATGCTCCTTACGCAGCGGCTGGAGAGGGCGGACGTGAGTGGACAGACTGCGGAGTTGCGAAAGGAGCTGGAGGCACTTCGCAAAATAGTCGAATTTGACCTTATCCAGCAGGTCAAACTGTTCCCCTCTCCACCCGCAGCGGACCTGGGCTCCCTGCTGGGAGAATTAAAATCAATGCGTGAGGAGGCAACTTACATGCTTGCTGAGGTGCGAGCTCTGGGGGCTAAAACAACGAAGCTCCGGGAGGAGCCTACACAGGCTCAAGTGCCACCTTCATATGCGGCAATGGCCGCCAAGGCACCGGCAAAGTCCGGCCACTCAATAGTGGTGACAAGTAAGTCGCCCGAGGATTCGAGCGACAACGTTGTCGCCAAAATAAGAGTGGCCGTTGACGCTACTAAAACTAGCGCCAAGGTGGATAGCGTCCGCAAAGTGCGCAATAAGAAGGTGGTGCTCACTTGCGGCACCAAAAGTGAGGTGGAGGCTGTAAAGACCCGGCTCGGGGCCAACTCTGGCCTCCAAGTCCAAGAGGCGAAGGGTAAGAACCCGATGGTAATCATCAGGAACGTACTCGCTTGCCTCAAGGATGAGGAGGTCATCGAAGCCCTAAGAGCACAGAATCGGGAGCTCTTTACAGGCCTCCAAAAAGACCACATAACGGTAGAAACATGTTTTCGCCGTAGGTGCCGCAATCCGCACCTCACTCATGTTGTCCTGCGTGTGGCCCCTCCGCTCTGGCGCCGCCTGACGGACGAGGGATCTGTCCACCTGGACCTTAAGCGGTCTAAAGTGGAAGACTTCTCGCCCGTCATACAGTGTTCGAAATGCTTAGCATTCGGACACGGTCGGCGTCACTGCAAGGAGTCTTCGGACCTTTGCAGTCACTGCGGGGGGCCACACGTAAGGTCCGAATGCCCCGATTATGTCACGGGGGAGCCGCCCAGCTGCGTAAACTGCAGACACGCAAAGCTGGATAAGACCGACCACGGTGCGCTTAGCAGTGACTGTCCGGTGAGGCGGAAATGGGATGCCATTGCCCGCCTTGGCGTGTGTTATTGCTAAGGGTACCGCGGTTGTGTTTCCAGGCGGTCGTAGGCTCGGGGATGCTGCTTCAAGGCACATGATACAGGTAAACCTGCAGCGGAAGCGATTGGCAACCGATGAGCTGATGGCTGAAGCTGTCAGCCAGAAGGTGAGCCTGGCAATGCTGCAGGAACCCTACACAAGTAATCAAGGTGCCTTGAAGCGGTATCCGGGGGTCCGCGTCTATCAGATGGACCAGGGGACAAGTAGAATCAATCCCGCAAAGGCCGCAATAGCGGTCTTTGATAAAGACCTCCAGGTTAGGTGTGACCCGAGCCTCCAGTCGGAGAACATAGTGGCAATCACCATTGAGTTCTCCGACTGGACACTTGGGATAGTATCCGCCTACCTGGAAGGGGATAAGCCCCTGGACCCATACCTGGAACGTCTATCCAGCGTCCGATCCAAATTGGGAACCTTGAGTGTTGTGATCGGAGGTGACTTTAATGCGTGGAGCCCCTGGTGGGGTAGCACGCTCGAGGACCACCGGGGAACCGAATTGGCAGGGTACTTTGATGACAACGAGCTGCACATCCTAAACACTGGGACCGAACCCACATTTCAGGTTGTTCGGGAAGGTCGGCTCTGCACAAGCAGAGTCGACAACACGGTGTGCAGCCAAAGTATCCTGTCAAGGATGGAGTCCTGGAGGTTGGACCCAGACATGTCAGTTCCGATCACAATGCCCTAAGGATAGGCCTTCGCACAGGTCGTGCGAAAGCATCTGGCCCAGCACCAACCACTCGGGCTTACAACACTAGAAAGGTAAACTGGGATAAGTTCCGAAAGGAACTAACAGCGGGTTAGCTTCCTGGATGCTCCCCATCCAGCCCTCGCTCCTGAGGTAGAATTCTGTTGCCTCGAGGAGACACAGGCCGAAACCGCCGTGGTAGAAGTGCAGGATGACCAAGGAGAAGGAGAGGGTTATCTGCAGGTCTACACCGACGGCAGCAAGATACAGGGCAGGGTTGGAGCCGGAATTTCATACAGGCGGCGAGGCCTGGAAATCAGAGCAAGGAAACTCAAATTAGAGGATTATTGCTCCGTCTTTCAGGCCAAAATGTGCGCAATTTCGAAGGCTATCGAGGACATCTTGAAGATGCCCGACATGAGGGTCGAGATTCTTAGTGACTCCAGGTCGTCGCTGGAGCTGCTAAGGGATCGATCCTCATTCAACCCGATAGCCTTCGAAATCAAAACCCTGATTCGGCGGGCCCGAGATATGGGTAAAACCATTCGGTTCCGCTGGGTCAGAGCGCATGTAGGTATTGAGGGGAACGAGAGGGCTGACCACTTGGCGAAGGATGCGGCGCTCCACTCGAAACAGAGGGCTGCGTACGACGGAGTGCCGGTTTCGACTCTTCGCCGTGGAATAAGAGCCAGGACCCTCGGCGTCTGGCAGGAGCGTTACACTGCGGGTCAAACCGCAAGTGTCACAAAGGCGTTCTTGCCAGACGTCGCGACGGCTTATAAGCTGGTGCGGGAGGCACCCTTCTCCGCTCTGATGGCCCAAGTCATCACGGGTCATGGTGGCTTCTCGGCGTATCTCCACCGGTTCGGACTGAAGGATAGCCCAGTGTGCATTTGTGACGGTCAAACGGACGAAAGCGCAATGCACCTGGTGCTCGAATGCCCTAGGTTCGGTCGGTGGAGATACGATCTTGAGGTCCAGAGTGGAGTGGCCGTACTGGAGGCCAACCTCCCCATATTTTTGTCTGGCCACAGAAGACTTTTTGAGGCATTTTGCCTCAAAATCTTGGTAGATGTGCTGCCAAAGAACGGCAGCAATATAAATTTTAAGAATGTAAAAATGTAATTGTGTTTGTAAGCAAAATAGATTTAATTGTATATATAGAATAAATAACACTAGGCTTAAATAATGTAATTTAAAATATAGCAAGGCATTTTTAAAGCCTGGTTCCCTATGATTCAGCATAGGGACCTTTTTACAAACCTTAGCCTCTAAGATTGATTGTGTGTGTGCCTAGAGTAAGATAGGATTAAGTCATTGTAATATAGTAAGACAAATAATAGTCAAATTGAATTGTAATATAAATACATAGTAGTAGCCTAAGAACTGAAAAAAAAATGTATTTAATTAAGTAGATAATAAGTTTGTAATAAATGTAGATGTAAATAAAATACTCCCACCTTCATCCCCTACAGCTCAATGGTAGGGAGAAAGCTGTTAACTAGTAGCTCCTCGGCCCTGGAGCGAAAGCTGCCAGGGAGGTAGGCCTAGTAGTCAAAAAAAAAAAAAAAACTAACCTAACCTAACCTAACCAGTTTCGCAACTCACGCCGTGCTGAGTGCATACAAATTTTTTGCTCAGTTAAATAAAAATCGTAGTGTTGGAAATAATAAGTTAAGTTAAGTAAATGTTCTTTATATGTGTGTTGTCAAGCAAATAAGTGCATTTCGACAAGAAAACAGCTTCAGAAAGCTTCTGAATAATTCAGTTTACGAAATTGTTTAATGTGTTGTGTTGTCGTAATCAACTGATGTTATTCCTAACTATTAAATTGGTAAATAAATTAACATTTATGTGTAAATATTACATTGACTGCTAGCTCAATCATACATTTCAAAACATTCTCCATTAGCTTATAAAATAACAAGAACTTTTAGTGACTTTTAATTAAATTTTCGTAGAAAGTGGAGGAATAAGGAATTTAAATTGAATGAAAAAATTAAATTAATATTATTTAATTGTAATTGTGAAAAACGAAGTCATAAGGCGTGTAAGTACTAAACTTAAAAAATAAAAAATCTATCAATTGACACTACCGCCGCCATTTCCTTGTTTGTCCGTCGTCAAACCACAGAGTAGTTAACCAAAGGGAGGTGCCATTGACACAGAGTATATACCAGAAAACAATTACTAGTACTGATGGCGTTATAGTTGATACGGGAAATAGAAAAAGATTTGGTATTACATCAATATATTACATACATATATCAGTTAGAAAATATTTGAATATTAAAATGTCGTCTGATAAAATGCCGCTTAGTTCGCCAAAAACGCCAACGGAAAAATTGGGAGAATCTTCGCGTCCTGTATGGAAATGGTCACCAAGTGATGCACGAAAGTCATAGAACGCCGTAATTGAAAAGTTAGATGTATCTTGGAATATTCCGTCCTCAACTAAAAAGATCATCAAAGATGCCTTGGACCTGTTTTATGACTTAATTAGAGATGTAAACAGCGAAAACTTAGCTTTAAAGAGGGAAATGACAAAAATGAAACAAGATATGGAAAATATGGTTCAAGATGATAGCCAGGCTGGAACCACCCCCAAAAATCTGGATCACCTACTAGAAGGTGTTAAGGCCCTTAATGTCAAGAGCGACAAGTTGCAACAAGATATTGAACGCATCGCCTCACAAACAACGCGGTTTCTCGAGACACCGCCGCAAATCGCTGTATCGCCGACCTATGCGGACGTTGTAGCACGAGCTCCGGCCACATCCGGTCACGCAATAATCGTAGGGAGCACGTCTCAAGACGACTCGAGCGAGAGCGTGCTCAAAAAGATTAGGGTGGCCGTCGATCCAATTAAAACTGGGGCCCGAGTCGATAGTGTCCGCAGGGTACGAAACCAGCGCGTTGTGATCACATGCGGATCGAGGGAAGAGGTGGAAGTTGTGACCGGCCGACTCAAAGAGAGCCCGACACTCACTTACCAGCAAGTAAAGGGGAAGAACCCTCTCATTATTATTAAGGATGTCCTGTCAGACCTTAAGGACGAAGATGTTATTTTGGCCCTGACAGCACAAAACAAATGGTTATTTTCTGGGCTCTCAGAAGAGGAGCAAGACGGTGCCGCAACCCTCACGTAAACCATATCGTTATGCGCGTAGCTCCAAAGCTGTGGCAGCGGGTGACGGCGGAAGGTTCAGTCCACATTGACCTCAAGCGGTCAACGGTGGAGGACTTCTCGCCGGTCATCCAATGTACCCGCTGTCTTGGATTTGGACACGGTCGACGAAACTGCAAAGAAGCTAATAGCCTATGTAGTCACTGTGGTGGCCCTCACCTACGACACGATTGCCCTCATTATATTGTGGGAGAACAACCATGCTGCCTCAATTGCCGGAGCGCTGGCCTGGAGAAAACAGACCATGGGGCTTTAAGTGCGAGTGTCCGGTCAGGCGAAAGTGGGACTCCATAGCCCGCCTGAGCGTGACATATTGTTGAGGAACCCGCGGTGCTTAGTTATAAATAATGATATATAACTATTTTCATTTTAAATTGTTTACATTGTATTGAAATTATTGAAATATTATTATTAAAAATAAATAGTTATTTAGTTTGTTACAGTACAACTTACATTACAGTTACAGTAAACTACTTGAAAAATAAAATGTTATCGTATTTCAGTTATATAATAGTTTTCCTATGTGAAAATGTATACATCATTATAGTTTGAAAGGTTTCTATAGCAATATTCTAATCTAATTTGTTAGTGGCTTTTGTAACTTTGTAATATTGTTGTGTCTATAAAAATAAATCGAAAACCTTTCAGGCTTATTACAATAATAGCTCATTATAACATAAGTACCAATATTGGTTTTCAAGATTTATAGGAACTTGTACTTTTAAAATTAATACTTTAAACTTAAAACATTAAAATATAAGTAATTGCTAAGGTAACGTAGTCTTATATTGTTTCGAATTAATAAGAAACAATAAATAATAATAACAATACTTATAAGTTATAGGCAAATTCTTAAAAGTGCAAAGATAACAAATATTTTTACTTTTCAATATTATGTTAGCTATAAAAACATTAATTATTATATTATTTGATTCTCAGATATGTTAAAGTGTTACAGGTGATTATAAAAATTAATGTGTTAATCTTTATTAATGTGTTAGCTTTAGAATGTTCATATAGCATTGTATACTTACTAAGCAGCTATGATTTGTGTAAGATTTTTATTTTTGTAAATTTAAAAACAAGTTGGAAAGCCCTTCAGGTTTATTATATTAGCTCTTTATGACTGAGTTAAGATACTCTTATTTTTGTCGATTTTGAAGATTTATATGTTAAAAAATTGTACTTTTATTATTAAAACTATAAAATATGTAATTTAAAGTGTTTAGGTATTTGAAGTAGTTTTAGTAATTTAACAGTTATCAGCATAATAACAAGTGACAATAACCGTGCAATTTAAGCCTACCCTCAACATTGATTCGGTAGCTAGTGTGAATCATCGCCGCGTACCTGTGATAACCGTGCTGCGTTTACAACGCCGTGCTGCGTTTACTACGCCGTGCTGCGTTTACCGCAACTGGCACGGTACTTGCCTGCCTACATTATAATATTATAATTATAATATTATAAATCAAGTAAGCCACACTGTTTATATATTTGACTTGACTTGGAATTTAAACTGAGAACGAAATGAATGATAACTTACTAATATTCTTTGAAAAAATGAAAACTGAGTTACGGGAACACACGGACCAAATTATGAAAAAAATTGATGACAAACTCGATCCACTTGTAAAGGAAATTTCAACTCTTAAATCAGAAAACCAGAAATTACGGGAAAGAATAGATATTTTAGAAAAAACATCAAGGAAAAATAATATAATAGCATTCGGGATAAAAGAGGAGGAGACCTCGCAAAATAACCTTATAGAATCAATATGTGAACTAGTAAGAAACAAAACTAGAGTTGCTATCAACCCGAGCGATATCAATAATATGTATCGTATAGGGAAACGTAGTGCCGATGAAACCAAATCTAGGCCAGTTGTTATATCCTTTCTGAACCAATGGAAGAAAGAGCACATTATGAAGAATAAGAAAAAGATGGAAACTATATATCTAACAGATGACTACCCAAAGAACGTCTTAGAAAAAAGGAAAATACTACAGGAGCAACTAATGGAAGAAAGAAAGAAGGGTAACTATGCAATTATTAAATATGACAGCCTCATAATCCGTGACAATACACATAAAAATGAAAAACGAAAACGAGAGAAATCGATTTCACCAAGGGAACAACAACTTCACAAACATCACGGTAATGCAAACAGATCCAAAGCAAATAGGACAAATGCCTTTGACTTACTAAGAGCAAGAAGTAACTCTCTCACTGCTCTCCCTTCAACTTCTAAAAATGAATAGGAGTACGACAGCCGGATAAAAAACAATACATTAAAAAAGGCACAAACAAAGTTCCCCACCCCGGCTAGTCACCGTGGGGACAACGACAACTACCCTCCAGAACTAAAAAACACTATTATAAAAAGTAAATTCAAATTCAATATTGCTACATTCAACGTGAGAACCCTAAAATCCGAAGAGCGACTTATAGAACTTGAACAAGCACTGGGACAAATAAATTGGAATATAATCGGAATTTGTGAAACTAGAAGAGACCAAGAATACATACAAGAAATAGAAAATAGATATATTTATTTTAATAAGGGTCTCATTAAAGGAAAGAATGGAGTTGGCTTTTTAGTGAAAATTGAAATGAAAGAAAGAATTAAGCAATTTATAGGTATTTCTAATAGAATAGCAATATTGGTCGTAGAATTGCCAGGCTACAAAAAAGAATGGACAATATTTCAAATATATGCGCCACACGAACTAGCAACAGAAGAAGATAAAAATTTGTTTTATAAAACACTCACCTCTACATTGGAGAAAATCAAATACGACAATCTTATAATAATGGGGGATTTAAATAGTCAAATTGCAGAATATACCGAACGAGAAAAAGGAATCATGGGCCCGTATAGCTATGGCAAGAGGAATGATAATGGTAACAGATTAATCAATTTTGCTTTCGAATTCAATCTTACTATTACAAATACACTTTTTAAGAAAAACAAAAACAGAAAATGGACATGGGTCTCCCCTGATGCAACTACTTATAACGAAATTGATTTTATTCTTACAAACAGACCGCGAACATTCGAGAATATGGATGTCGTCAATAGTTTTAATTTTAGCTCTGATCATAGAATTCTAAGAGGAACTATGAAATCTAAAGAAACAAGATCCAGGTATATTAAAAAACCAAACAGAGGAAGAATATCGCTACTGATTTCAGAGAACGTATTGGACGATTTTGAAAAGAAACTTAAACAAGAAATATACAACAATAAAGATGAAACTATACAAAACAAATATGATATTCTAGAGAAGAATTTAATTGAATTCAAGGATAAGTTAATTACACGTAAAGAAAAAAGGAATAACATTGGAAACGAAGCGTTGACACTATTGGATAAGAGAAAAGATTTGTTGGCTGATCGGAAAACTCATAAAAAAGAAATTCAAGACATAAGTAAAAAAATAAACGAAAGCATTAGAAAATATAAAAGGAAAGTGGCTACTGACACTATTATAGACCATATAGAAAAAACGGGTGGAGTGAAAAGGGCACAAAAATCTCTGGATCGTAACAAAAAGTGGATTCCTAGATTGTTGAATACAAAAACAGAAACGTGTCAAACATCGAGAGAACATATATTAGAAATCGCAACTAACTTCTGGAGCTTCTTGTACGAAGATCACGAAATAGAAACAACAGATTTTTATTACAGAACGGCACAGTTTGAAGAACAAGTACCACCTATACTACAGAGTGAAGTCGAAAAAGCTATAAGATCTCAAAAAGACGACAAATCACCTGGAGAGGATAACATATGTAATGAAGTGATAAAAGGAACTCTTTGTAAAACAATAACACTAATAACAAATCTAGATAATGAAATAATGAAGACAGAACAAATACCAAAACAGTGGACAGAAAATATAATTACATTACTTCATAAAAAAGGAGATACACAATTAATTGAAAACTATAGACCAATAAGCTTTATGCCCAACTTGTACAAAATATTTTCTAAAATTATTTTGAATAGAATAACCACAACATTAGATGAGTCGCAGCCAAGAGAACAAGCTGGTTTTAGAAACAAATTTTCAACGATAGACCATATACATGTAATTAAACAACTTGTACAGAAATGTAATGAATATAACCAACCATATTATTTAGGATTCGTTGATTACAGTAAAGCATTCGACTCTATAAAACACAACTCTCTCTGGAATGCACTAAAATACAAGGAATTAACGGCAAATATATAAATTTAATACAAGGAATTTATAAAAACAATAGAGCAAAAATTAAATTGGAAAGATTAGGACGAGAATTTATGATCAACAAAGGTGTGAGACAAGGAGATCCGCTATCACCCAAACTATTTTCGGCTGTTTTGGAACAAATCTTTCGAAAATTAGAATGGGAGGATCAGGGAATAAACATAGATGGTCAACGCCTACATCATTTAAGATTTGCGGACGACTTAATTATTATTGCCCAAGATCCTAGAACGCTCCAAAAAATGCTACAGGATTTGACCCAAGAAAGCAAAATAGTGGGTTTGGATATTAACACTGAAAAAACCAAGATAATGACTAACAGATCACATGAACTTATAACAGTGGACCAAAATACTATCGAATATGTTGAAGAATATACGTATTTGGGCCAAATCATATCCCCCACAAACCTCATGGACAAGGAAATAGAGCAAAGAGTGGCAAGTTCTTGGAGAAGATACTGGTCTTTAAAAAATATAATGAAAACTAATGAGATCTCGCAAAATCTTAAGAGCAAAGTTTTCAATATGTGCATTACACCTTGCATGACATATGGGTGCCAAACATGGTCCTTAACAAAGAAAAATATACAAAAATTGAAAGTGTGTCAACAAAGCATTGAAAGAAGCATGTTAAAGATCAAAAGGAAAGACAAGGTACGACTAACACAAATCAAGAAGAAAACGAAATTAGAAAGGATAGACAACACTATAAAAAGATTAAAATGGCGATGGGCAGGACACACCTTGAGAAGCAATATTGATAAATGGACAAAAAATATTATAGACTGGTATCCAAGACAAGGGAAAAGAAATCAAGGAAGACAACCCATTAGATGGGAAGATGATTTTAAAAAAGTGGCTGGACCAACGTGGAGACGATCTGCTCTGGACAGATCACAATGGAAATTTCTGGAGGAGGCCTATGTCGGAAGACAAGCGAACGATGTAGAAGATTAAGAATATCACTTATATTAGATTATTACTTAGATAAGAATATTACTTAGATTATTATTACTTAGCTTAGAATATTACTTAGATTAGAATATTACTTAGATTAGAATATTACTTAGTTTACAATATTATTTAGATTAGATTAGACTATATATATTGTATGAATCTTACATTGTTTGCAATAAAGGCTTATTCATTCATTCATTCATAAGCATTATATAGTTAGTTGAATATTAATGCGGTAAAGAATTGTAAAGGTGAAAGAGTGTACTATTTCTATTAATTTTTGGTTCTTAAAAGCTTCTATAGCACTGTATATTAAGCAGTTAGCATTTGTTATTATATTATATCGGTTACGAAGACTTAAATCTTAAAAAAGTAATTAAAATTAAAAGTGTGAAGCTAGTTTAAGCAAATATATTTTATATATAGTTAATTAAATAGTAATGCGTATGAGTACAACGAATTTTGCTTGTCCAAAAGGGTTGTACTCTTATTAGTTTATGGAATAGAAAATGCACATAGATTTTACTAAAAAGAGATTGTCTGATATGTCTGTCTATATGATAATAGATGGACCAGGCATTTCTATGCTGTTATATCTTTATTATCTAATTATATGTTATAAATGTATTGTATGCGAAGTAGCATTTATGTTAACCTTTTGATTACATGTAAAGGGCTGCCGGGAAAAAAAAAAAAAAAAAACAAACAAAAAACAAAAAAAAAAAAAAAATCCGGCAGTCTCTCTAGATAATAAATGAGAAGTGTACTTATTTACACAATAATTTAAAACTCTACGATATATATTACGATTCTAACAAATACGGTCAATTCACTTTCAGCAAATATTGTAAGTAATGACTGTAATGTAGGATCAAAACCCCGACCGCTTGATGGTTGGGAAAAAATAGGGCGAAACTATAAAAAAAAAAATATACCTCTTACGCAAGGATCGGTGTGGATTAAGTGACAAAAAGTGCCGAAAAACCGTGTTTTTTGTCAAGTCTGTGTAATAAAGTGAGTGCGCTGGAAAAACTAAAGCGATACCCCAACATTTTTTGGATGTCATCGGCTGCACCTTAGCGTGCTGCACATTTTAAGGTGACGCATTGATAAACAATTATTTGAAATCGGGTGCCACGCCCCCATGAGCTCCCCGCAATCAGTTCATATCCCGGTAATTTAGCAGCAGCTATCGTGGACTCGGGCCACGCGAGCGGCCCGTCTCGCGTCATAACTCGCGCGCTACTCTGTCGTGCGCTGCCGCGCTGGGACATAGACGTCGTGGAGTCGCCTTACCTCTATTTAGTTTTTTATAATGATTTGAATATTTTAAATTTTTGTAGACAAGCTGATATTTTTTGTGGTACTATGTCGATAAAAATAATTTGACGGCATGATAAACATTAAGTGATGAACAAATACCCACATACTAAACATACCTACCTACCTACAAACTTATATACATACAAACGCCGGATGTCATATTCACTGCTATATTGTTATATAAGTATATATATTTATATATATAAATATATATATAGATATTTATGTATTATATGTATTTTAGTAAGTATAATTATTTTCCATTTAATCCTTTGTATTCATACCTTATGTATGTACACGAACCTGCCACTAAAGGCACCTCTCTCTAGCCTCAAAAGGTTTGCTGGAAGAAAACTCTTGTTAGGGTTGTTTGCTCGCCTTTGTACATGTCCTCTATTTCTGTCTTTTTCCTATGTATTGTATTGTGTGCAATAAAGAATTAAGGACTGCTTCCGCTCTTATTAGATTTTAGTATAATTATAAAATTCTGACATAGGTAAGTATAATAATATATAAGTAAAAACCAAAATTAAGAGGTAGGTAAGAAAAATTTCGTTGTCATTTAATTTTTGTTACTTATTATAATGTAACGATTACCTAAATAAGTTATCAAATTATTGAGGACATAGTAGGTAGTTTGCGGTCAATATTCAGAAAAAGCCATAATATATTCTGAACTATCTACGACAGAAACATCGTCTGCGTCAGCAACATCTTCGTCAACAAAAGCAAAATTATCGACATCAGCAGTTTTATCCGTGTCAGCAACAGTATCATCAGAATTTTCTTTTGTTTTTGGTTCTTCTGAAATATTTACAATATTTGACGCAGCATTTTCCTTGCTTTGTGCTACCATGCATATCAATAGATTGCTTGAACCCTTCGGTTATAATAGTTGACTCCATAGCAGTAGAAGCTCCATCGAAATTCTTATAGCACTCGTGTTCTTTTGGGCTTTCTTGTTTCTTTTGAGCTCTGGCGCAAATACAACAATATTTGTTTTTTACACACATGTACAGGACTTGGCCGAAACGTCTGCCAATAATGGCTGCAGCTCCTGATAACGCTGCGTAATTTGTTCTGTACGAACGTTTACTCCAGCACCCATCTACAATTACATCAATCATTGGTATTCCGTCTTTCGTGACTTTTCCTTCTTTAATTGCTTCTTCTCTTTCTCTTTCACCAGCTAATTTCATTTCGTCCCAAGCAGTGTCCTCCCAATCCCTACATATATCATTTTGAGTTTTATTATAGGTATATTCTGACATAATAGGTAAACCTACTGCTGCTGAAAATTGTTTTAATTGCGCATGACCACAACCTGCGGCCATTATACCCGCAACAGCATCTTTGTTCACATCATCCAATGACGATTTTATTTTATTTTTATAATTACACATCATACATACATATGTGTATTCAGATTGTAATCCTATTCGATGTTCAGAAATTAATTTCATTGTAGATAATCCGCATTTAAACAGAGATTTGTGTTGAGAAATTTTTACAAGTTCTGATGTGAAATGATTAAAATCTATTATTCGGTGCCCCAAGTTTTGTATTTCAGGCTGCATCTGAAAGATACAGAAATATTTATTTGTTTATTGTGGGTCTTGTATGATCTTCCTACTTTTGTAAGGACATGCAATGTAAATCTTACAAAAGCAGAATGCTTACCGTTACTTCAGATGTGCCTTCAACTATATATGGAAGTGCATTACTTTCTTCACATTGATTTTCAGGTAATACGTTTGAAGCCTGGTCCTTTTCCTTATATTGATTTTCTTCTGTCTAAAAATTAAAAATGTATGATTGATTATTTGCATTCTAGCCCATGACCAAAATAATCACTCTAGTAAAAATACTTTGTTCGAATAAAGCTACGATATAAAACGAATAATAAAATTTTGTTTACCATTGCTTCTGATTCGCATTGCGATATATTTGGAGGCGCATCATTATCATCTAATTCCATCTCAAACTGAAAGATAAATTAAACACTTATGATATGATGTTATAATTAATTTATGACCTTTCAGGTCATGTTATAAAATGTCGTAAAAATAAACTTACTGTTGTTTTAGGCGTTTTTTCTTCAAAATAACATGGAAGTGAGTTCTGATCCTTTTCGGCCGCCCTAAAAAAACATTAGTAAACTTGACAAGGCCTGTGATGGGTGGAAGGATTTGATGAAGAAATTTGTCCAGCAGCGGGACAACATTAAAAGAGAAACAACCGGCCAAATGCGAGTTGGACTCGCGCATGAAGGGTCCCTTACCATTACCTATCTATAAAAACGGCAAAAACGGCACATTTGTTGTATGGGAGCCCCCGTAAATATTTATTTTATTCTATTTTTTAGTATTTTTTGTTAAAGCGGCAACAGAAATACATCATCTGTGAAAATGTCAACTGGCTAACTATCACGGTTCATGAGATACAGCCTGATGACAGACGGTCAGACAGACAGATGGACGGACAGCGGAGTTTTAGTAATAGGGTCCCGATTTACCCTTTGGGTACGGAACTCTAAAAACAAACAACACTTTACTTTTATAAATTGACACTTATATCTATGTAGGTAATCATGAAACTTACGTGAGCGTCACATTTTGTAAATCTGCATACGACGATGACATTTCTTGTCTTCTACAAAATAAAATTCTAGTCATGTCTAGTTCATTGGAATATTATTTTCACACACGTTCAAAACTATTATTATGCAGTCACAGTGTGATAAATATGTAGTAGATAATTACATATATACCCTTCTAAAGAATCGATTGTATTCGTTTCAGTTTCGCCTAAATCCAGAGACGACTCCATAGTTTTTCTTTGTTCGGACAATTGTTTCCTAGAATTTTCATATTAGGTTTTTACTTTTAGGTACCCATGTAGGAATAATATACAAAATAAACATTATAATTATTATGAATGGTAGAACAGGGTTTTTCTGAAGGTAGATAGGCAAATACCTACCTTATTATGATGAAAAATATAAATATATTACCTACGTACATACTTCAAAAATATTCTGTGAGTGATTGTCTTTGTCGCTGAGTAGGTAAGGTAGCTACTAGGTACCAAAATACTGTTTTTTATGATACCAAATACACATCTTATAAAGAAACTTTATATAATTTTTAACCTACACACGCAGTGTAGGTAGGTACCTGCACACACATTACTTTGCCATGTACTTTACTGTTCATGTACCTGTTCCTTCCTATCCTAGGTATCTACCTTCTTTCTAACTAGGTTAGCAAGTACATAAGTAGGTATGTGGATTATGAATAGGAATTAGTAGGTACCTGCCTATATACTATTCATAATTCAAATAAAAGAAATATGTATCTCACGTTTACTTACCTTTTCTTGACCATATCCTTACATTTTTCAATGTACAGAGCTTTCATCTTCATTTTAGAAACTTTTAACTTTTTTTTTCCCTTTTTTAATAATTTGTAATATTTTATTCAGAATAAGATACGGTTATCGATGCTCGGGAGCTCGATTGGCACAAGTCCGACGCTGACAATGGTCAGAAACGGACTGAGGGGGGCCGCCTGCATACAAACAAACGCGATAGCTAGCTTGAAATTAAAAGTCGTAAGCGCCAAAACAGTATATCTCGTATAAAATAAAAACTATTGGTAATTATGTAAATTCCAATTACCATTTTGAAAAGGGTGTTTATACTTATATGTATATAAAATTAAGAGCCATAAATCGGTTCCGTTCAGTTGTAAAGTGAAAATCTATGTTTTTATTTAGCAGATTTTGAGTATTTTTTTTGTGCTGTAATAGTTGACCAATCGTGTAAAACCAATTACCAATTTGAAGTTAAGCTCATGAACAACACAAAACATAAAATATTAATTCCGAGTGTTTTGTAATTGCTGAAAAAAGTTGAAATCCCTGATGCAATACCGTCAATGCGTCGTCTTAACACCTTTTCTGGATTTTTACGACCAGGGATTCCGCTGTTATACAAGAAACAGTGCAGCACCACGTGGCACGTGGTGCCTCGAAACGCAGTCACACCAAGCAGATATATATATCACTGGATGCGTCAAGCCGAGACAAAGAAAAGGACATATCGCTTATAAAAATCGGACGATTGGAAAAATTTTTATGACCAAAAAACAAAAAATAACCTTTAAAAATAACATTTATTGAAAATTTTTCAAAAAGTAAAGCGACGACCTATATATTAAAATACGTCAAACGATTGTTCTCATTAAGACAAACGTTTTGACACCTAGAACAGATTTTTTGAGCCACCTGCAGCGACTTTAACACTTTACTACCGGAAACCACGTGGCACGTGGTCAGTGTTCCCGTGGGATTTGAACATCAAACGATACCACGTTGGGAACCCCTTATTATTTGAAGATCGTTGCCGTTTACTAATTGAAAATCCGACCATCCTGTGGGAAGCTAGCTCACCGAAACTGTTTTTATATATGAACATTATATTTTGTATATTTGTGCTTAGGTATATAGATATTTACATTTTTTGACTTTGGAATCGTATTCCTTGAATTTATTCGAGTCTAATGAGCCCAAACTCGATATATTTTGGAAACTCCTTATATTTTTAATTTATTTTTTTTTTTTTCAAAATTCACAAAAATTAAAAGAATTAAGAATTTTAAACGCCCAGGGATGTAGAAAATAACACTGTTACCGCTAAAAATACTCATATTACCGGCATTTCATTTTCAACATAGTTTTGGCCATTTTTGAGTCTTTTTGCGGTTTTTGTATTCAACCCCCAATTTTCAAAAAAATGTATTCCTTATAATTTAAGTAGTAAATCCAAAGTGCAATACTATTTGTGAAACTCCGTCTATTTATAAAGTTAAAGCTAATTTTTCTAAATTTTAATATATCAAAATTACTTCATAATAAATTTTTCAAAAATATCTGTTTCGAAAACCAACCGCACAAAAATTTGTTTTGCAGATAACTCGAAAACTAGGGGTGCTAGAGCAAAAATAACAAAATTTTACCCCTCCCCCCCCTATCAACCCCCGCCACGGCTTCACTTAGGTGAACCCCTTTGGACCCTCCCCGATCATTTCGGCATAGTCTCAGCCCCCTACCCCCAAAATTGGACTTAGAAAAATTTCTAGTGCCTTGGAAACACAAAATTACCTGTAACTCCGGAGTTTCTCAACCGATTTTGAAGAGGGTTTCAATTTTGAATTTAGCTTCAGATAGAGTTTTTTTTTTTTTGTGGGTGTCTCACTCAGGAATACGATTCCATATATTGATGATTATATTTGTTATATAATTTAGATATATCTAGATTGTAAGTTAGTTTTAATTTCGTTGTGTTGTATATTTTAATACCTCACTTAGACCCTTTTTATACGTGCCCAAGCTTGTTGGGCAAGCTAGTATAGTTTTATCTTGACGTGTTAAGCATCACTAATATAAATTTTTTTTCAAAATTTTTTGCTTAGTAGTTTAGTTAATATTAATTTTTTAGTCTCAAAATAAGTGTTTTTGTAAATTTTAAAAATCGGGGACAAGCTGAAATAGAAAAATCTGTACATATTTGTATTGGTCTTCAAAGGACCTTTAAAACAAGTCCAAACACGGGTGAATAAACGCAACGGGGAGCAAAGTTAAGAAAAAATATAGACGAGGTCGGCCATATTGGCCGCCATTTTGAAAATTTTAAAATAGCTATAATTTCGTTACTAGAGGTCGTACAGACCCGGGATTTTTTGGGGTAACTTTCCCCCGACTCGCTCTACATATTCTAGGCGCTAATTAGCCAAAAAAATTGACAGCTCTACCGATAGAGCTAGCATCATAGGACTGTAGAGCTAGTCGAGCCGAGCTCAGGGAGCTATCACACGACCTTGTACGACGTCTGGAAAAGGAACCCTAAATCCTGTAGTTGTACCCAACCCCGAAGTTCCCCCCAAGGCCCCATGTCATCGTTCCCGTGAAGAGACTGTGATAAACTAGCAATAAGACTCAGGACGACCACCCCTTTTGGGTATAGTCCATAGTAATAAGATAGATAAATAAATTTATAGGATTAAGTCAAGGTTTCGACACATTTATGTATATAAATAATATAAATACGATATTATTCTCTTGAGAAGCTAGAGGAAGCCAGGGGATCTATCCTGCAAAAAATCGCGTCTCAATAACTATAAAAAATTGAAGGAAATAGAAAACTTTCAAAATTTTGGCAGCCATATTGGCCGCCATCTTGAAAATTTTCGAAATTAAATATCTCCTGAACTAACTACTGGACTTGAACGCGGCTGTCTGTGTTGATACAAGCGCAATCAGCGCAATCTTACTAATAACAGACTGACTCAACATCGACTCTACATAGAGGTGCACCCCTTCCTCGCTTCATCAAATTTAGATTGTACCTGACAGCTCACATCCTATTGGGTGTAGAGTGTTTAGCTATTAGATAAGACCCAGGCTTATTGGCCACTTTTATTATTGATTATTGACACATATTACCCTATTGGGAATATACTCTAGCTTTAAGTATATTTTTTTTTTTTATATACTTTTATATTCACTTTGACTTATTATTGACACGGCTATTACCCTATTGGAATAGACCCTTTATTTTAACCTACAAATTAATTTGTAACCGAACCGTAATTAACTATTGACGATACTCGACCTACCTACGTATATAAATCTGACAAATCTCAAAAACAATAATGTTTGGCATAAGAACACCAGTCAAAGGCTCTAAAACAGACACAGAGAACCTGAAAATTATCGCGGGTGTCAGGCGTAGTATAAACGAGTGGGAACTCGCCGTAAACCAAGACCCCCAACAGTCTCAAGCAATGACAAAAGATTCGCCATCAACAGGGAAAACAACCGAGCTGAAGGAGCCAAGGGAAAAAGAAGCAAAAAATTGCCTCCTCAAAGCTATGGCACACCTTGGCGAATCAAGAAACATGAAGGCGGAGATAAAAACCGGAGTTACAACTGCTGTCAAGCGCTTATACCGACTTGTGAAAGAAAGCGAGGAAGAACTCAAAAATGCAAAAGGGTTAGATATAACACCAAAAGACGAAGGAAAAGTGGATGATAAAATATTAATTCCCCCACCCCTCCTGAACAAGATAGATCAGCAGACTGCCCTCCTAGAAGAAAATTCTAAGAGGCTGAAAGAAATCAGCACAAAGCTTGAAGACCTTCAAAAGGAAACAAGAAACAGTACAGCGGGCATCAAAAGAATGGAAGATGGAATGGAGAAAATGACCTACGCCAAGGTTCTGGCAGGAGAGACGAACACAAAAACCATATTAACACACCAAGAGGATACTAGAGAAAGAAAGACAATGCATTCAATAATCATCTCCTCGTCAAAGAGCGAGACAAGCGGTGAAATCTTGGAGAGAGTACGAACAGCACTAGACGCAAAAAAGACAGGCATGAACATAGACAGAATAAGAAAAGCTAGTAACCAAAAAGTTATAATGGGCAGCACGTCAAAGGAACAGATTGAACAAATAGCTGAAAGACTTAGAAGAGAAGATGGACTGACGATAAGTAGCGCAAATAACAAGGATCCCCTTATCAAATTAAAAGACGTCTTAACAGCGAACACAGACGCAGACATAATAGAGGCCATAAAAACTCAGAATAAACAGTTGCTCAAAGACCTAAAATTAGAAGAAATAACAGCTAAGATAAGATACAGGAAAAAAGCGCGGAATCCTCACCTAAACCACATAGTGCTCCAAACTACCCCAAAACTGTGGCAGGTGCTTACTAGAGCCGGCAGGATCCACATTGATTTACAGAGGGTGGTGGTGCAGGATCAGTCGCCGTTAATACAGTGCACGAAATGCCTAGGTTACGGCCACGGACGGAAGCATTGTAAAGAAAGCGAAGATCTGCCCAGCGCATGCGCCCACTGCGGGGAAAGGCACATGCGGGAGGACTGCCCCAAATACAAAGCGGCAGAAAAACCCTCCTGCATAAATTGTAAAAAATCAAACATCGAACGACAAGACCAAGGAGCGTTTGATGAAGACTGCCCTATACGAAAAAGGTGGGACGCTCTGGCGAGGAGCAAGATAGCGTACTGCTGAGGTTTCACAAGCGGATGTAACAGCAACAAATGTGGTTCGACAAAGCAAATCCTATAAAATAATTCAAATTAACCTGCAAAAGAAGGAATTGGCAACAACAGAGCTAATAATAGAGGCTCGTGCAAAAAATATTGCAGCAGCAATAGTGCAGGAGCCCTACATAGGGGCAATAGGAAAAATGAAAGATTACAGAGGAGTGAAAATAATACAGTGTGTCAATCCACCGGCAGAGGATGTCGTCAGAGCGGCCATAATGGTTTTTGATGAGAGCATTGTTATCACTCAATACCCCGCACAAACCACGACAGATGTAGTGCCGGTACGACTCAAGACGACAAAATGGGACATCTCTCTGGTTTCATTCTATATAGAACCAAACCAGAGAGACATAAGCACCTTGGCCGGATGGAAGATATTCTTGAGACTTCACGAAACAGAGTAATCTTCGGAGGGGACGCTAATGCTAAAAGCCCATGGTGGGGAGGCTCTATTGTAGACGAAAGAGGGGAGATTCTCGAAGCTAAAATCAATCAGCTTGGCCTGCACATTATGAATAATGGACAGGAGCCAACATTCGACACAGTCAGAAGTGGAAAGAGAATCACTAGCCATATTGACGTCACACTTTGTACAGAGGACCTCCTTGCACATGTAAAGGATTGGAATGTCAATCCAGCTCTGATCTCCTCTGACCATAGTGCTATTGAGTTTAAAATAAAATTAGCTAAACCTGACAGCAAAAAAGTATTAGGAATAACAAGAAAATACAATACGAAGAAAGCAAATTGGCAAATATTTAAGGAAAAGATCATAGAACAATTAACTGAGAAAGAAATTACATTAGAAAACATTGAGAATATCACAGACACAGAAAAACTAGAACAAACAGTAGCAAAATTCACAGACGCTGTCACACGAGCTTGCGACACATCAATACCAAAGATCGGAAATAACTCAAAAACAAAAATAGCATGGTGGACAGAGGAGTTAGACAAGCTAAAAAGACAAGTTGCCACATGGAAACGCAGAATACGGTGTGCAGCAGACAGCAGGAAACCAAAGGTCATAGGAGAATACTTGAAATTAAAAGAAAAGTATGAAAAAGAAGCTAGAGATGCACAGACTGCAAGTTGGAAGGAGTTTTGCACCCAGCAGGAAAAAGAAACGATGTGGGACAAACTAAATAGAATCATCAGAAAAACGGAAAAAAGGAAGGAAGACCTACCACTACGGGTAGATGGAAAGTTCAGAGACGAAAGAGAGTCCGCCGAAATACTGGCTAGAACATTCTTCCCAGATGACGACGAAAAAGGTGAAACTGAAGAGCACAGAACAGTGAGGAAAATGGCCGAAGAGGTAAATAGTGAGGATTACAATATAGATTGCGACCCCCCTATAACCATGTCAGAAGTCCAAAATGCAGCTCTCAGTTTTCACCCGAAAAAGCCCCCGGAGAAGACGGCTTCACAGCCGATATATGTGTGAAAGCAATAAAAGCGGCTCTACACATATACCTGGCGATAGTGAATAAATGCCTGGATCTAGGATATTTCCCGGAAAGATGGAAGACGGCCTCAGTCGTGGTAATAAGAAAACCAGGAAAGCCCGACTACACCGACCCCAAGGCATACAGGCCGATTGGGCTATTATCCTTGTTGGGGAAGGTGTATGAAAAGATTGTAGTAGGTCGACTGAAGTGGCACCTCGTGCCACGAACCAGTAAGCAACAATACGGTTTCATGCCACAGCGCAGTACAGAGGACGCCCTCTATGCCGCAGTTGAACACATACGCCGAAAGCTGAAAGAGAAAAAGATAATTACGATCGTATCACTCGACATAGAGGGCGCCTTCGATAACGCCTGGTGGCCTAAAATCAAAACCCGTTTGGCAGAGGAGAAATGTCCGCTAAACCTAAGAAAAGTCATAGATAGCTACCTAGACAAAAGGAAGATCAAATTAAATTATGCGGGGCAAACAATAGAAAAAGCAACCACAAAAGGCTGTGTGCAAGGATCCGTAGGCGGACCAATGATGTGGAATTTGATATTAGACCCACTACTAAAAGATTTAAAAAGTACCGGAGAATACGTGCAAGCCTTTGCGGATGATGTCATGCTGATCTTCAATGGGGAGACGGGACAGAAGGTCCAGAAAAAAGCTAATGACATCCTAGCTCGCGTTCATCGATGGGGAGTGTCAAATAAATTGAAATTTGCACCACACAAAACAAAAGCCATGGTTGTTACACGAAAGCTTAAATTTGACACTCCACATTTATTAATGGACAAGACTCCCATAACTATGGAAGACCACATCAAAATACTTGGAGTGGACATTGATGCGGGACTTACTTTTAACAGACATATAAAAGCTCAATGTCAAAAAGCTATTAATATATATAAGCAGGTATCCAAGGCCGCGAAAATAAACTGGGGATTAAACTCGGAGATAATCGCCACAATCTACACCGCTGTAATCGAGCCAATTATATTGTACGCTGCAGCTGTATGGGCTCCAGCTGCGAAAAAGGTCTGCATGCAAACACATCTCAGCAGAATACAGCGAAGTTTTGCGCAGAAGATCTCCAGAACGTATCGGACGGTTTCCTTGAACGCCGCCTCTCTATTAGCGGGTATTCTGCCCCTCGATTTACGCGTCAAGGAAGCCGCGGAAATGTACGAGGCAAGGAGAGGGATATCCCCCATAGTACCGGAGGACACGGATATAGAGCTGAAAACTCCATTCACTGATCTCCCACACCCAGCAAAACAACTAACATTAAGTTACTCGATTGTAAATGATCCCGGGGAAATAGACGATCACGGAGGGGTACAAATATTTACAGACGGTAGCAAAACAGAAACAGGGGTGGGGACAGCCTGGTCAGAATGGAAAGGCGGAACAGAGGTCACACGCAAGAAACTGAAGCTAGCATTGTACTGCACCGTCTTCCAAGCTGAACTGATGGCTATTCGAAGCGCAGTAGCGTATGTCACAAATAAAAAGCGGAACACGCGGATATACAGCGATTCCATGTCATCATTAGAAGCCATAGCGGGTGGAAGATCGCTCAATCCTCAAGTAGCAAAGATTCGCCGTAACCTAGAAGAATGCCGAAGAAGCGGAATTGAAGTAGAACTATTCTGGGTGAAGGCACATATTGGCACTCCGGGGAACGAGAGAGTGGACACGCTCGCAAAGGAGGCAGCAGAAAAAATGAAGACTCGCATGGAATACGACGCGTACCCGTTGTCATACCTAAAAAGACAGGCAAGAACAAACTCCTTGCAAAAATGGAACGAACGTTATCTGGAAAGTGAAACAGCACAAGTAACCAAGATGTTTATTAGAGACATAAAGACTGCATATAAATTAATTAAGGACAGGCGCTTCACACCCCAGATGACGCAAATTCTGACAGGACATGGGGCATTTGCACAATACTTAAACAGATTCAAAATTAAAACGGACCCAACCTGCAACTGTGACAATGACAGCGACCAAACGGTGGAACACCTAATAATTGACTGCCCGATCTTCGCATCTTCCAGGTGCGATCTGGAATTCGAGGTAGGCAAAAAGATAACCCGCATAAATCTGCCTATAATATTGTTCAATTCCAGGTCGCATCTGGAGAAATACTGCGAAAAGATAGTAAAATATGTAAAAGAAAGAAACAAAAGTGAGGGTGGGGCGGGTCCCGCGAGACTTCGGGATCCCACTCGCCCATAAATATTAATGAAGAATATTGCCGGTGAAGTGGGAAAAATTTACCTCGCGGGGCACGCAACAAACTTCAAAATGCAAAATGAATTATAAATTAGTCGCATAATAGAACTGATGTATCTTAGCCATGTAAGTAATTGTAATGTATGTAACATCATCATACCATACCTACAAATAAATAAAACTGTATTTATTTGAGACGAATGCCAGAAATATGTATGCGTAGCTAGATCAACGACCCGCACCACGAGTGTCGGGGGGTAGGCCGAGTAGGAAAAAAAAAAAAAAACCTAACCTAACCTAACCTAACCTAACCTAACCTAACCTGCCAAACGAGGATTGAAGACCCGCTTATTAGGGACGGTAAAGCGTTAACAAGCGCTGAATCTGCCGAATTTCTGGCGGAGACACTCTTCCCTGAAGACACGTATACAGGTGAAAATGAAGTACACGCCGATATCAGAAGAAAATCCCAAAATGTTAACTTAATGGACCAAGATGAACTTCATGACCCGCCTTTTACGCATACGGAGTAATTTGAATGCGTAGCAAGCTTTAACCCAAAGAAAGCTCCGGGAGGAGACGCGCTCACTGCTGACATTTGCGGAAATGCTATCGCTGCCAACCCCGATGTCTTTTTGGCTCTTGTGAATCAATGTCTTGCACTGAGTTACTTCCCCGTGCAGTGGAAGAAGGCAGCCGTAATCATTCTGCGGAAACCGGGTAGGGATAATTATACACAGCCAAAATCGTTCCGACCAATCGGACTGCTGCCTATCTTCGGTAAAATCTTAGAAAAAATGCTCGTAAGACGTCTTAACTTTTACCTCGTCCCCAGGCTCTCGGTGAATCAATATGGATTTGTACCACAGCGTGGAACTGAGGATGCACTGTACAAACTCACAAACCACATAAGGGAAGGTGTTAAAAACAAAAAGATTGTCACCCTCATATCCCTGGACATAGAAGGCGCTTTTGATAACGCATGGTGGCCCGCCATCAGGATAAGGTTGGCAGAAGAAGGCTGTCCCGTCAACTTAAGACGCCTAATCGATAGCTATCTACACCAGAGAGAAATAAGGTTGCTCTATGGAGGTGCCGCTATTACCAGGACAACAAGTAAGGGCTGCGTCCAAGGTTCTATCGGAGGACCTATACTCTGGGACCTCCTACTAGACTCACTCCTAAAGCAGTTGGACGCCATGAACATTTATTCCCAGGCCTTCGCCGACGATATAGCCCTCGTTTTTACAACCAGCAGCTCTCTTGAAACGGAACTGAAAGCTAATAAAGCTCTGGAACATGTCCGAAGCTGGGGGGTGCAAAACAAACTAAATTTCGCTCCAAACAAAACAAAAGCAATGATAATCACAAATCGGATAAAATATGAAACACCTAGACTAGTAATGGGAGGCTCACTCATCGAAATCACAGATAGCATAAAGATATTAGGATTAATAATTGATAACAAATTAACGTTTAATAAACACACCATCTCAGTAAGTAAAAAAGCCATAGAAATTTATAAACGCGTTGCAAAAACAGCCAGGGTGAGTTGGGGACTGGACTCAAAAATTATTAGAACCATTTATACTGCTGTAATTGAGCCAATTATGCTATACGCTGCAAGTTCATGGTTTCCAGCTGCGAATAAAACATATATTAAGCAGAGACTCGATACTGTACAGAGAGGATTCGCAGCTAAGATCAGCAGATCGTACCGCACCACCTCCCTCAACTCATTGAGAATTATCGCGGGTTTACTCCCGCTCGATCTGCGCGTTCAGGAGGAAGCACTATTATACCAGCTGAGAAAGGGTCACATAGAATGGAATGATCTGAAAGGCGCGGAGGTTGAACGCAAGACTGCATTCGAAGATATCCCGCACCCAGCAGACGCACCAAAAATTTCATTTCGAATCCTGGGCAACGAAGAGCTGGAAGCAGACAGCGAAACTCCCGAAACTGTCCATATATATACAGACGGCAGTAAGACTCTGGACGGTGTGGGGGCGGCGGTGACGCTCTGGAGAAATCAATGCGAGTTAGGAGCTCGTAAATTACCACTTGCCCATTTCTGCAGTGTTTATCAAGCAGAGCTGGTCGCTCTACACAAGGCAGTGCAGTTGGCAACAAAGCGAAATGGGACCGGCTTTAACATTTACAGTGACTCTAGGTCTGCGCTTGACGCGGTAGCGGGAACCCGCTCCCTCAATCCCCTCGCCACAGAGATCCGTGACATGTTGAGGTCCAATCCTCACAAAGAGATTAAGCTTTTCTGGGTCAAAGCACATGCGGGAAGGGAGGGAAATGAGCGAGCGGACGAGTTGGCAAAGAAAGCTGCCAGCAATGTTAAGTTAAGGCCGGTCTATGATCGCTGCCCACTGTCGCACCTCAAACGCATCATAAGAGCAGGAACACTGCATAAGTGGCACACCAGATATAATAACACATCTACAGGTAAAATCACTAAAATATTCCTTCCGGATGCAATTGCAGCATATAGAATCCTAAGTACCGTTGAACCTAACTACGTTCTGACGCAGGTCCTCACTGGTCATGGGGGCTTCTCAGAATATTTGTATAGGTTTAAATGCAAAAGCACTCCTACATGCCCATGCGGGCATCATGAAGAGTCCGTGCCTCACATACTAATCGATTGTCCGATATATGGTTATGAGAGGCATGAGCTAACGCAAAAACTAAAAGACAAACAATTAGAAATACATACCATAGCCGATATCATGGCGGACAAAAAAGCTAGGCCCATATTTCAAGAATTCTGTTTAAGAATAGCCAAAAAAGTAATTAATAAAAACAAAACAAGATAATTCACTAACACCCTAACGGCTGAAAAAATCGGAACGAAACCGTGTATTAAAATAAGTTAGAATAAGTATAAATAATTAATGTAGTATAAAGTAATCAATATACTTGTTATCCACTTATTTAAAATTAGTATATTAAATATTGTAATTAGAATTAGAATAAAAACTTCGTATAAGAAGTTAGTCGAAACAATTGTATAAAATAAGACTCTTTAATATTGTTATAAGATAAGAATCAAACGTGTGTTAGAAGAAGTTAAGTATTATGTTGTAATAAATAAGACTCTTAAATATTGTTATTTTGATTAAAACTAAACATGTATTAGAAGTAAGTTAGAATAAGTAACATTGTGATGATCAATAAAACCCCACAAGTTGTTTCACTTTAGCTCGAAATCCACGGCCCGGGGATAACCTCGCCCGGGGGGTAGGCTATTAGGAAAAAAAAAAAAAAAAACCTAACCTAACCTAACCTGCCTAAAGCCTACTTCTGGATTTTTCCGACTACGGGTTCGTGAGAAAACCGGAAAATACTGAAATAGGGCGTTGCCCTCGCTACCATTAAACGAAGCCGCCCCACAACGTGCTATACACTTAAACAAAAAAAACACTTTTAAGTGCTTCAAACGTTAGGTCTCACCGAGATCTATCTATTGATACCCTAACTGGATTTTTCCCATCACCTGCGGCGAAGTTATTCCCGAAAAACACCAAACCGTGTGGCACGAGGTCGGGGATCCAGCAGGAATAGCTCAACGTGCGATACGTCGGTGGATAGGCCTCAAGACGCCAAACAAGCTGCCGTTTCGAGCATTCAAATCGGACGCCGCCACGTGAAGCTAGGCCGTCGGGAATATCTGCTACGGCCAGTCTAGTAAAAGACTATCTTGGTAAAGACCGGTATTCCAGGACCCCTGCAGCTGCACAAGTGAGAAGGCGGAAAAAGGAACATACCATATCACCCTACATAGAGTAATTTTTTGAAAATTTTCTTATAGCTATTATAAACTTTGTATCAGTTACCAAGTTAACCTTTACCGTTAGTAACAGCAAAATTAAGTTGGTAACTTCTTCCAACCCCTAATTCTGCCTGTTTTTCAAAAAATTAAAATAAGTCCCTTCTGGACAATACTCTTATTATATATAATCGCTTTTTAAAATTTCAAAATCCTTAGTCAATTGCTCAAAATTTAACTTCTCAATTCAAAATTTTATAAATTAGGAAGGGTTAACTTGGTACACCCTCGGGCCCGAACCCCAATAAATTATTAAACTATTATTACAAAAAAACAATATTTAAGCTTTCATCTTTTATAAGACACTAATTTCATAATTTTAAGTTAACCGCAGTTACTATAAATAAGGCTCCAAACATAAGTAAAATGTTTTCGGAATGTTACCAATAATTTGTGAAACTTTGTGAATTTAGAAGATTCCCCTCAAAAGCGGCTAAGGGTGACACGATTTAGTAAATAAAATAATATTAAATTTTAAATAATTTTAGACATTACCTTCACACATACAGACTGACAAAAAATAGAAAAATCAGGATAACTTTGGAGTCCCTACAGTTAGACCCCCCGAGCTTGGGCTTGAACTGTTTCACTCCTCAAGGGGAACAGATCGGCATCGGCAGAATCAACCTCCAACCCCCCCCCCCCCCCTCCCCTAAAATCCCAATAAACCCTTAAAACACTTCCATAGGCCGCCTCCCGAAACCTTCCCCCCCCCACAAATTTTCGACCTCACCCCCTCAGGGCCTAACTTTTGTCCCCTTCATCCTATACCCCCCGAGTTTGGGCTCAAACTGTCTGTCCTTTCAAAAGGAACAGTTTGGCCCCGACAAATTTCCCCTCAGACCTCCCCCTCCCCTAAAATCCCAAAAAAATCCTTAACTTTCGTCCCCCTTATCCTAGACCCCCCGAGTTTGGGCTCAAACTGTCTGTACTCTCACGAGGAACAGTTTGGCCGCAACAGACTTCCCCTCCCACCTCCCCCTCCCCCAAAAAAACTTCAAAAAATCCCTAAAACCACCTCCAAAGGTTACCTGATTAATTAGGAATAGATACATACTAAATAATTTAATATATATTCTCATATTTTTATTGCAAATCAACTCTAATTTTGCTGCCGTTTCACCAGCACAACTATGTCGTCAATGAGCAGACCAACACGAACGCTCCGAAACACTGATCGGGAAGCTATCTCCGCGGCGACAGCGAGGCGGCCATCCTCGGAGCCCGGAAGGGTCAAAGTAGTACCTTGTCGCCGAATTGAGGCGGAGGAGGGTTCTTCCATCTCCGGGAGCGAGTCTGGGGCGGGATCGGGTTCTCGGCTAACAGAAAGTAGCACCCTGGCGCAGGCGCTCCAAAGAGAAGCGGATGCGGCTTTCCGTACTCCGCCATCCGAGGTGCGTTGTGGTAGAATCGGGGGACCTGAGAGCCCGACCGCGACCCTGTTGAAGACTGCTAACGGAGTGTACCAGCGAGCGAAGGGGGAACTGGAGAGATCTGGTAATTTGAAAGGCTCCATAAGGGCGACAGTGTTGGATGGCCTCAATTATCTGTACGAGGCCACCCTCCAAGTAAATAGCGCGCGACGTGACGTCCTACTGCAGGTCGAGCACTTACAGCGACAACACGCAGAGGACGTCGCAAGAAGGGAGTCCAAACATTCGGAGCAAATTGTGCTTCTAACGCAGCGGCTGGAGAAAGCCGATGTTGGGGGACAGACGGCGGAGTTGCGTAAGGAGTTGGAGGCACTCCGCCGGGTAGTCGAATTTGATGTTATCGCGGAAATGGGTAAGATCAAGCTCCCCCCTCCACCCGCTGCAAAAATGGGCCCCCTTCTTGAAGAACTAAAAGGCATGCACAAGGAAGCTGTCAAGATGCTAGATGAGGTGCGCAACCTAGGAGCGAAAACGTCCAAGCTCCTAGAGGAGCCCGCACGGACTCAAGCGCCGCCTTCCTACGCAGCGATGGCTGCTAAGGCACCGGTCAAGTCCGGCCATTCCATTGTGGTGACCAGTGAGTCACCAGAAGACACGAGCGATAATGTGGTCACCAAAATCAGAAAGGCCGTTGACGCAACAAAGACCGGCGCCAAAGTAGACAGCGTACGCATGGTACGGAATAGGAAGGTGGTGCTAACATGCGGCACAAAGGGTGAGGTGGAGGCCGTGAAAAACGCGGCTCGGGGCTGCTTCGGGCCTCAAGTTCCAAGAGGCGAGAGGGAAAAACCCGATGATTATCATCAGGGACGTCCTCTCTTGCCTCAAGGATGAGGAGGTCATAGTGGCCCTAAGAGCTCAGAACAAGGAGCTCTTCACTGGCCTCCATAAAGACCACCAAACGGCGGAGGCATGCTTCCGTCGAAGGTGCCGCAACCCGCACCTCATGCATCTCGTCTTGCGGGTGGCCCCTCCGCTGTGGCGCCGCATGGTCGACGGGGGGTCCGTCCACCTCGATCTAAAACGGTCAACGGTGGAGGATTTCTCGCCGCTCATCCAGTGTTCGAAGTGTTTAGCCTTCGGACACGGGCGGCGCCACTGCAAAGAGTCTTCGGACCTTTGCAGCCACTGCGGGGGGCCACACGTGAGAGCAGAATGCCCCGATTATGTCACGGGAGAGCCGCCCAGCTGTGTCAACTGTCGACACGCTAAGCTGGAGGCTGGTCCGGTGAGGCGGAAATGGGATGCCATTGCCCGCCTCGGCGTGAGTTACTGCTGAGGGCACCGCGGTCATAAATTCAGGTGGTCGCGGGACCAGGGATGCTGCTTCGAGGCACATGATACAGGTAAACCTGCAGCGGAAGCGATTGGCAACCGATGAACTGATGGCGGAAGCTGTCAGTCAGAAGGTGAGCCTGGCACTGCTGCAGGAAGCCTACACAGGTAATCAAGGTGCCTTGAAGCGGTATCCGGGGGTCCGCGTCTTTCAGATGGACCAGGGGATTAGTAAGATCAATTCCGCAAAGGCCGCAATAGCGGTCTTTGATAAAGACCTCCAGGTTAGGTGTGACCCGAGCCTCCAGTCGGAGAACATAGTAGCAATTACCATAGAGTTCTCTGACTGGACACTTGGAATAGTGTCCGCCTACCTGGAAGGGGATAAGCCCCTGGATCCATACCTGGAACGTCTGTCCAGCGTCCGATCCAAGTTGGGAACTTTAAGTGTTGTGATCGGAGGTGAATTCAATGCGTGGAGCCCATGGTGGGGAAGCGCAGACGAGGACCACCGGGGAGCCGAATTGGCAGGATACTTCGACGACAACCAGCTGCACATCCTCAACACCGGTACCGAGCCAACATTCCAAGTGGTTCGGGGAGGTCGGCTCTGTACAAGCAGAGTCGACATCACGGTGTGCAGCCGAAGTATCTTGTCAAGGATGGAGTCCTGGAGGGTGGACCCCGACATGGTCAGTTCCGATCACAACGCTCTAAGAATAGGACTCCGCGCTGGCCGTGCAAAAGCACCCGGCCCAGCACCAACCACTCGGATATATAATACACGCAAGGCAGACTGGGATAAGTTCCGAAAGGAACTAATCTTACAGCTCCAAAAGCGCCAGATCCGAGTGGAAAGAGTGTCGGCCGTAACCGCCCCCGAGGACATCGAAAACGTTGTCCTCGAGTATCAGGAGGCGGTTCGCCAAGCGTGTGAGACCGCAATCCCAAAGCTGAAGCGAGTACTGAAATATGAACCTCCGTGGATGACCTCCGAACTTCGGGCCCTGAAGCGCGATGCGGTTACTAAGAAGAATCGCATCCGCTGCGCGGCCCCAATTAGGAGGGAATTCGTCGTCCGCCAGTATCTCGACGCCCGGGAAAAGTATGAGTCTGCCGCAGAAGCGGCACAGACCCATAGCTGGAAGGAGTACTGCACCGCGCAAACAGGCGAAAGCCTGTGGGACGGCATCTACAGAGTCCTCCGTCAAACCTCGAAAAAGCAATAAGATTAACTTCTTGTGAGGGACGGAGTGACTCTTGATCCCAAGCAAAGTGCAGAACTCCTTGCAGCTACGTTCTTCCCGGACGATAGAGTGGAGGACGACTCTCCCGTACATTCCGTAATAAGGAGAGAGGCGGACCGCCCTCTGTGCGAGATTTCCTGTACAGAGGACGATCCGCCCTTCACCCTTGCGGAACTCAGGGAGGCGGTTCACGATTTCAGCGCTCGTAAAGCGCCTGGATCGGACGCGTTCACAGCTGACATCAGTGCCAAGAGCATTGAGGCAGATGAGCGGCTCTTCCTAGAGATAGCCAACAGGTGCCTCGCTGTGGGATACTTCCCGAAGCCGTGGAAGCGTGCGGCAGTCGTGACACTTCCCAAACCGGGAAAATCCGACTACCATCATCCAAAGTCTTACCGTCCGATTGGACTTTTGTCAGTCCACGGTAAGACTTTGGAAAAGATGATGGTACGTCGGATTAAGTGGCACGTACTGCCGACGCTAAATCCGGCCCAATTCGGATTTGTGCCACAGCGAAGCACTGAAGATGCCCTCTTTGCCTTGGTCGAGCACATTAGAGCTGAGGTCAGGGCAAAGAGGGTAGTTTTGATGGTGTCTCTAGACATAGAGGGGGCATTCGACAGCGCCTGGTGGCCAGCTATTAAACACCAGCTGGCCGCCAGGAAGTGCCCGGGGAACCTATACTCCACCGTATGCAGCTACCTCAACGACCGGGTCATTATTCGATACGCGGGCGCCGAATGCGTAAGGCCCACGACCAAAGGGTGCGTTCAGGGATCGATTGGGGGGCCCATATTCTGGAACCTCCTGATTGATCCGTTGCTGGGCGCCCTCGAGGAAGAGGGCCTGCGCGTGCAAGCCTTCGCCGACGACGTAGTGCTCGTCTTCTCGGGCTCCTCTCCGGAGACTATCGCGCGGACCGCTAACTCCGTCCTCCGGCGGGTCTACGACTGGGGCTTGGACAACAAGCTGCGATTTGCTCCACACAAAACCAACGCCATGGTGATCACCAAAAAACTGAAACTAACACCAATTCAGATCACCATGGGCGGCGAAAGCATAAAGATGGTCACTGAAACCAAGATCCTGGGTCTTATAATTGACCACAGGTTGTCTTTTAAGCCGCACGTCATTGACGTTTGCCGAAAGGCAACGGCCATCTATGGCCAATTGTCAAGGGCGGCTAAGACAACCTGGGGTCTGAACCCAGAGGTGGTCAGGACCATCTACATCGCCGCTGTGGAGCCAATCGTACTATACGCTTCAAGCGTCTGGGTCCCAGCCGTAGATCAAGTCGGAGTGCGGAAGTTTTTGGCTTGCTTGGCCCTCCTCTCCACCGATGCCTCAGTCTCTGTAGCCGAGTCTTGGCCGGAATTGCTCGACCGTTTATAAAAGGACCGTTTGCGGCCAACACCATATTCCGAGCAGCTGGACTCGTTTAAACTATCCGTGTCCATTGTTGCAGGTTTACAAGCTACAGGCAACAATGGAAACAGATAAACACACGGGAAAAAAAATTAAGACATAACTTACTAACTATCAATATATACTAATTAATAAATAAACTATATCTAAACACTAAACCTACTATAGAGTATCTAAGCACACAGTTCTTATTAACTACTTATATCTAAGTGTTACCACTACGCTAGTGTCCTCTAATTCAGCACACTGTCAGCGTCGCTGCTCGGCGCCACAGAGAGAAACGCGAGCCGCGATCGCCGCGCTCGTCGCGGGTCTCGCGGGAATGCGACACTAGCGACACCGCGACGCTCTGCGGAGCGTCACCCACAACTCGGAACAAAGGAAATGACTATTTCCCTTTGTATGGGTCCGATATTAACAAACGATATATCGTTGGATTCGTCTTGAAACGGCGATCTCAACGATATATAGCACTTAACTGATTAATTTACACACAGTGAAGTAAAAACATATAATATTTACTTCAAATTAAAAATTCTCACGGCCGTATATGTGGTCCGATTTTGAATTTAAAAACACTCACGTGTCTACCAGAGCCTGGTGCACCTCACAAACACTAAAAACAGGGGGGTTACCGCGACTCCCAGCGAGTAAACCACACCCAAACAATGTGTCACTATCACTTCAGATGTCGAGGTCGATAAATAATTTACCGAACGCTCGATAGTAATTACATCGCTGTATTCGTCGTAAAAAGGCGCGTCTTTTGATATATAGCAAGTATATATACACAAGCTATATACACACCAAAAGCCGTCGTGAACGCGGAGCGAAGTGAAAACGATGTTGTCACTACGACCGCACAACGACTTCAACCTAACCTAACCTTTTTTTTTTTTTTTTTTTTTTAACGAGGAGGAAATACATTTACGTACTACCCCTGTGCACTATGTGGCACAGGGAGTGTGGGACTCAACCACTTAGACCATCTTCTACGTAGCTAGAAGTTGGCCAAGTTTGGTAATACCCACTAAAACCTCCTCGAAAGCAGAGAGTTCCCCTTTTTGAGAGGTTCTCCGGGATCTTTGCAGGGCATTTCACCGGAGAACCTCGGGGAAAACCTAACCTAACCTAACCTAACCCTGAAATGACAAAAATGAAACAAGATATGGAAAATATGGTTCAAGAAGATAGCCAGGCTGAAACCACCCCCAAAAATCTGGATCATCTACTAGAAGGTATTAAGGCCCTTAATGTCAAGAGCGACAAGCTGCAAGAAGATATTGAACGCATCTCCTCACAAACAACGCGGTTTCTCGAGACACCGCCGCAAATTGCTGTATCGCCGACCTATGCGGACGTTGTAGCACGAGCTCCGGCCACATCCGGTCACGCAATAATCATAGGGAGCACGTCTCAAGACGACTCGAGCGAGAGCGTGCTCAAAAAGATTAGGGTGGCCGTCGATCCAATTAAAACTGGGGCCCGAGACGATAGTGTCCGCAGGGTACGAAACCAGCGCGTCGTGATCACATGCGGATCGAGGGAAGAGGTGGAAGTTGTGACAGGCCGACTCAAAGAGAGCCCGACACTCACTTACCAGCAAGTAAAGGGGAAGAATCCTCTCATAATTATTAAGGATGTCCTG
Source organism: Leptidea sinapis (assembly GCF_905404315.1). Lineage (NCBI taxonomy): Eukaryota > Metazoa > Arthropoda > Insecta > Lepidoptera > Pieridae > Leptidea > Leptidea sinapis. Next base: position 13,977,868 of record NC_066284.1, on the reverse strand, counting down.
TCAGACCTTAAGGACGAAGACGTTCTTTTGGCCCTGACAGCACAAAACAAGTGGTTAATTTCTGGGCTCTCAGAAGAGGAGCAAACAATGGAGATCCGATTTCGAAGACGGTGCCGCAACCCTCACGTAAACCATATCGTTATGCGCGTAGCTCCAAAGCTGTGGCAGCGGGTGACGGCGGAAGGTTCAGTCCACATTGACCTCAAGCGGTCAACGGTGGAGGACTTCTCGCCGGTCATCCAATGTACCCGCTGTCTTGGATTTGGACACGGTCGACGAAACTGCAAAGAAGCTGCTAGCCTATGTAGTCACTGTGGTGGCCCTCACCTACGACACGATTGCCCTCATTATATTGTGGGAGAACAACCATGCTGCCTAAATTGCCGGAGCGCCGGTCTGGAGAAAGCAGACCATGGGGCTTTTAGTGTCGAGTGTCCGGTCAAGCGAAAGTGGGACTCCATAGCCCGCCTGAGCGTGACGTATTGCTGAGGGACCCGCAGTACTCGGTCTTAAACATGATATTTACAATCTGTTAAAAAATTATATTACGAGAATCCTTATTCAAAATTATTTTCTACATTATTGAACTTTTTGAGATATTACTACTAAAAAGAAAAAAAAAAATAGTTATCAAGTAAACTTTTATTCTTACACTACTAAACTAATTGAAATATAAATAATTGTCTATCGAATATCAGTTGTAATATAATAGTTTTTTTTTATGTGTAAGCTTTAAAGGTTTCTATAGCAGTATTCAGTTATGATTTGTTATTGACTTTTATAATATATAAAAATAAATTGAAAAGCTTTCAGGCTTATTATGCTCTTTATAACCGTTTAGGCTACAACATAAGTATCAACTTTGTTTTTAAAGATTTATAGAATATCTGTACATTTGTCATTAAAACTATATACTTAAATCATTAATGAATAAGGAACATAGCCTTCTATTATGAAAATTAATAAGAAAATGAAATAGTAATAACAATACATATAAATAATAGTATGCAAATTATTAAAAATGCAATGACAACATGTATATATTTTTATTTTTATTTTCAATATTAAGTCAATTATTACAACATTAATTATATTATTTTGATTTTTAGTTAATTTACACTTTTCTGGGTGACTATAACAATGTATATATATTTTTATATAGCACTGTAAAGTTATCATGCAGCTATGATTATTATTGAGTAAATATTAAAAACAATTTGGAATCCCTTTCATTTCATTATATCAGCTCTTTATGACTAAGCTAAAATACTCTTATTATTATCGATATGAAGATTATATGTTTAAAAAATTGTGCCTTAATTGTTAAAACTATGTATATAAGTAACTTTAAGTGTTTAGCTATTTGAAACAAATACAAGCAATATATTTAGTTGAATATTATAGCGTATGAGAACAAAGAATTTTGTAAAAGTGAAAGTTAGTTTAGTTTTTTTTTTATGTCTTGGCTTTTAAAAGTTTCTATAGCACTGTAAATTATGTAACCATTATTTGTGATAAATTTTTGAAAACTTGTCAGGCTTACTACTCACATAAGGTACAGGTAAAATACTCGTTTCTATATCGGTTAAGAATACTTAAATGTTAAAAATGTAATTAAAAGTCGGAAGAAATTTAAAACAATGTATTTTATGTTATATATATAGTAATTATTTTATCATAATTATTTTATGAAATAGAAAATACACAAAGTGTTGGTAAGAAGAGATTGTCTGATGTCTGTCTATATGGTAATAGATGGACCAGGCATCTCTAATTAGTAATATTTTTTATTGTATTGATTGCGAAGTAGCATTTTATGTTAACTTTTTTATTATTGTAAAGAGCTGCCAGAAAAAAAATATATATAAAAGAAAAAAAAAAATTATATATATATAACTAAAAAAATTAAAAAAAAAAAAAAAAAAATATTAAAAAAAAAAACAAAAACAAAAAAAAAACACAAAAAAAATATTAATAAAAAAAAAAACCGGCAGTCTATCTGAGAACTGAGAAATGTACTAATATACACAACAATGTTGAACTACGATACTACGAATAAGATCTAGCAAATATGATCAACTCACTTTCAGCAAATATTGTAAGATATGCCTGTAAAATAGGATCACAACCCCGACCGTTTGATGGTTGGGAATAACTTGGAGCGAAATAAATAAAAAAAAAAAAAAAAAAAAAACCTAACCTAACCTAACCTAACCTAACCTAACCCAGTCTTGACCAAACTACCGTGTCGACAACGTATTGCTCCTTGTTAAAAAATAAAATCAGTGGTAAAAAGTGATCGTATCGTTGTGAAAATTGCTACAGTGTCTCATTAGTGCTCAATACACCAGGATTAGTGTTGGTGAAAGTTTTGTGCAGCGCGCTCCGAAGATACGGGCCCTGGACTTTGTGTCAACTGCCCCGAGTTGTTGCTGCAGCAATCAAGAAACGCTACACTAATTCCTGTAGCGCTGATCGAGATCTGCCTACCGCTCCAAGTTTGGTAAAAATCGGACGTCGGATTGCGGAGATATTGAGGGATAAAGGTGCATTCCATAACCTCAACGACGTTGTATGGGAGAAGGAAGCACGCGACACCACGCGGTCTGGAAAATTTTAGACAGCCCGTGCAACATTGACATCTGACAGCCGTCACCCTGAAATACTCTGCACCACTGATACACCAACCAGTGAAAATATAGATCCGACAAACGGAACAAGGCAGTCGTCTAAATACACCGCGACAAACACCTGAGGCCTGAGGTATACCCTATAACGTATAATCCTGCACCCTTACTTACCATTAACGCCCTGGTTATCTCTATGTACGAACCCACTTAATCTCCCCCCCCCCACCCCTTTTTTTTTCTAACAGAACTAATTACACCTAAACATCACCCCATAAAACTTCCCCCCCCCACACTTCACCCCCCTTGGTCCTATCTTTGGAACCAAGGCAGATAGGATAGGCGAGTTTGGGTTCGCCTGAACCGCAAAATCAAGATCTATTGATTGGCCCCTCCAGAATTCTAAAATTAATAATATTTTGTAAGTTATATGGATTTTTATGTTTAGATTTTTATTTTGTTTGTAGATACGTTAAATATAGGTACAACGTAACAGTGTTTGGGCTCATTAGAATCCTTACATTACATTAAGCTCTATTTACCTTACTTTCAATTTAATTTCTAAATTTACCTTATTTAAAAAAAAAATGTAATTACTTTCTTATTCATTTTGTATATTCAGTTGTCATTCAATTAAGGCTGTTAGCGTGTTAGTTCCTATTTACTTGCTGCCGTTCCGGAAATGTCTTCTTCCGCAGCATCATCTCGCCCTACTACCAGAGCTGGCGATAAGGGGTTGGTAGCCACAGCTATGGCCACTAAACGACCATCATCTGACCCCGGGAGGCTTAAGCCATCGACAAGCCGAAAACTCGACGCGGGGGAGGGTTCCTTCACCGGAAGTGATTTCGGTGCGGGCTCGGGCAGTAAGCCCGGCAGCGCTGAACTGGCGCAAGCGCTCCAATGGGAGGCGGATTACCACACTCCGCCATCGGGAGGACGTCCCACCTGCGCTGGGGAGCCCGTGAGCCCAACCGCAACCCTCCTAAAAGATGCGAACCGCGTGTACCAGTGGGCGAAGGAAGAGCTGGAGAAATCCGGAAATCTTAAGGGCTCTATTAAAGCAACCGTAGTGGAGGGCCTCAATTTTTTATATGAGGCTACACTTCACGTTAATAGTGTACGGTGCGACCTCCAATTAAAGGTCGCTAACATGAAGAGACGCCACGCAGAGGACATCTCGAGGAGGGAGTCCAGCCACACGGAGCAGGTCATGCTCCTTACGCAGCGGCTGGAGAGGGCGGACGTGAGTGGACAGACTGCGGAGTTGCGAAAGGAGCTGGAGGCACTTCGCAAAATAGTCGAATTTGACCTTATCCAGCAGGTCAAACTGTTCCCCTCTCCACCCGCAGCGGACCTGGGCTCCCTGCTGGGAGAATTAAAATCAATGCGTGAGGAGGCAACTTACATGCTTGCTGAGGTGCGAGCTCTGGGGGCTAAAACAACGAAGCTCCGGGAGGAGCCTACACAGGCTCAAGTGCCACCTTCATATGCGGCAATGGCCGCCAAGGCACCGGCAAAGTCCGGCCACTCAATAGTGGTGACAAGTAAGTCGCCCGAGGATTCGAGCGACAACGTTGTCGCCAAAATAAGAGTGGCCGTTGACGCTACTAAAACTAGCGCCAAGGTGGATAGCGTCCGCAAAGTGCGCAATAAGAAGGTGGTGCTCACTTGCGGCACCAAAAGTGAGGTGGAGGCTGTAAAGACCCGGCTCGGGGCCAACTCTGGCCTCCAAGTCCAAGAGGCGAAGGGTAAGAACCCGATGGTAATCATCAGGAACGTACTCGCTTGCCTCAAGGATGAGGAGGTCATCGAAGCCCTAAGAGCACAGAATCGGGAGCTCTTTACAGGCCTCCAAAAAGACCACATAACGGTAGAAACATGTTTTCGCCGTAGGTGCCGCAATCCGCACCTCACTCATGTTGTCCTGCGTGTGGCCCCTCCGCTCTGGCGCCGCCTGACGGACGAGGGATCTGTCCACCTGGACCTTAAGCGGTCTAAAGTGGAAGACTTCTCGCCCGTCATACAGTGTTCGAAATGCTTAGCATTCGGACACGGTCGGCGTCACTGCAAGGAGTCTTCGGACCTTTGCAGTCACTGCGGGGGGCCACACGTAAGGTCCGAATGCCCCGATTATGTCACGGGGGAGCCGCCCAGCTGCGTAAACTGCAGACACGCAAAGCTGGATAAGACCGACCACGGTGCGCTTAGCAGTGACTGTCCGGTGAGGCGGAAATGGGATGCCATTGCCCGCCTTGGCGTGTGTTATTGCTAAGGGCACCGCGGTTGTGTTTCCAGGCGGTCGTAGGCTCGGGGATGCTGCTTCAAGGCACATGATACAGGTAAACCTGCAGCGGAAGCGATTGGCAACCGATGAGCTGATGGCTGAAGCTGTCAGCCAGAAGGTGAGCCTGGCAATGCTGCAGGAACCCTACACAAGTAATCAAGGTGCCTTGAAGCGGTATCCGGGGGTCCGCGTCTATCAGATGGACCAGGGGACAAGTAGAATCAATCCCGCAAAGGCCGCAATAGCGGTCTTTGATAAAGACCTCCAGGTTAGGTGTGACCCGAGCCTCCAGTCGGAGAACATAGTGGCAATCACCATTGAGTTCTCCGACTGGACACTTGGGATAGTATCCGCCTACCTGGAAGGGGATAAGCCCCTGGACCCATACCTGGAACGTCTATCCAGCGTCCGATCCAAATTGGGAACCTTGAGTGTTGTGATCGGAGGTGACTTTAATGCGTGGAGCCCCTGGTGGGGTAGCACGCTCGAGGACCACCGGGGAACCGAATTGGCAGGGTACTTTGATGACAACGAGCTGCACATCCTAAACACTGGGACCGAACCCACATTTCAGGTTGTTCGGGAAGGTCGGCTCTGCACAAGCAGAGTCGACAACACGGTGTGCAGCCAAAGTATCCTGTCAAGGATGGAGTCCTGGAGGTTGGACCCAGACATGTCAGTTCCGATCACAATGCCCTAAGGATAGGCCTTCGCACAGGTCGTGCGAAAGCATCTGGCCCAGCACCAACCACTCGGGCTTACAACACTAGAAAGGTAAACTGGGATAAGTTCCGAAAGGAACTAACAGCGGGTTAGCTTCCTGGATGCTCCCCATCCAGCCCTCGCTCCTGAGGTAGAATTCTGTTGCCTCGAGGAGACACAGGCCGAAACCGCCGTGGTAGAAGTGCAGGATGACCAAGGAGAAGGAGAGGGTTATCTGCAGGTCTACACCGACGGCAGCAAGATACAGGGCAGGGTTGGAGCCGGAATTTCATACAGGCGGCGAGGCCTGGAAATCAGAGCAAGGAAACTCAAATTAGAGGATTATTGCTCCGTCTTTCAGGCCAAAATGTGCGCAATTTCGAAGGCTATCGAGGACATCTTGAAGATGCCCGACATGAGGGTCGAGATTCTTAGTGACTCCAGGTCGTCGCTGGAGCTGCTAAGGGATCGATCCTCATTCAACCCGATAGCCTTCGAAATCAAAACCCTGATTCGGCGGGCCCGAGATATGGGTAAAACCATTCGGTTCCGCTGGGTCAGAGCGCATGTAGGTATTGAGGGGAACGAGAGGGCTGACCACTTGGCGAAGGATGCGGCGCTCCACTCGAAACAGAGGGCTGCGTACGACGGAGTGCCGGTTTCGACTCTTCGCCGTGGAATAAGAGCCAGGACCCTCGGCGTCTGGCAGGAGCGTTACACTGCGGGCCAAACCGCAAGTGTCACAAAGGCGTTCTTGCCAGACGTCGCGACGGCTTATAAGCTGGTGCGGGAGGCACCCTTCTCCGCTCTGATGGCCCAAGTCATCACGGGTCATGGTGGCTTCTCGGCGTATCTCCACCGGTTCGGACTGAAGGATAGCCCAGTGTGCATTTGTGACGGTCAAACGGACGAAAGCGCAATGCACCTGGTGCTCGAATGCCCTAGGTTCGGTCGGTGGAGATACGATCTTGAGGTCCAGAGTGGAGTGGCCGTACTGGAGGCCAACCTCCCCATATTTTTGTCTGGCCACAGAAGACTTTTTGAGGCATTTTGCCTCAAAATCTTGGTAGATGTGCTGCCAAAGAACGGCAGCAATATAAATTTTAAGAATGTAAAAATGTAATTGTGTTTGTAAGCAAAATAGATTTAATTGTATATATAGAATAAATAACACTAGGCTTAAATAATGTAATTTAAAATATAGCAAGGCATTTTTAAAGCCTGGTTCCCTATGATTCAGCATAGGGACCTTTTTACAAACCTTAGCCTCTAAGATTGATTGTGTGTGTGCCTAGAGTAAGATAGGATTAAGTCATTGTAATATAGTAAGACAAATAATAGTCAAATTGAATTGTAATATAAATACATAGTAGTAGCCTAAGAACTGAAAAAAAAATGTATTTAATTAAGTAGATAATAAGTTTGTAATAAATGTAGATGTAAATAAAATACTCCCACCTTCATCCCCTACAGCTCAATGGTAGGGAGAAAGCTGTTAACTAGTAGCTCCTCGGCCCTGGAGCGAAAGCTGCCAGGGAGGTAGGCCTAGTAGTCAAAAAAAAAAAAAAAACTAACCTAACCTAACCTAACCAGTTTCGCAACTCACGCCGTGCTGAGTGCATACAAATTTTTTGCTCAGTTAAATAAAAATCGTAGTGTTGGAAATAATAAGTTAAGTTAAGTAAATGTTCTTTATATGTGTGTTGTCAAGCAAATAAGTGCATTTCGACAAGAAAACAGCTTCAGAAAGCTTCTGAATAATTCAGTTTACGAAATTGTTTAATGTGTTGTGTTGTCGTAATCAACTGATGTTATTCCTAACTATTAAATTGGTAAATAAATTAACATTTATGTGTAAATATTACATTGACTGCTAGCTCAATCATACATTTCAAAACATTCTCCATTAGCTTATAAAATAACAAGAACTTTTAGTGACTTTTAATTAAATTTTCGTAGAAAGTGGAGGAATAAGGAATTTAAATTGAATGAAAAAATTAAATTAATATTATTTAATTGTAATTGTGAAAAACGAAGTCATAAGGCGTGTAAGTACTAAACTTAAAAAATAAAAAATCTATCAATTGACACTACCGCCGCCATTTCCTTGTTTGTCCGTCGTCAAACCACAGAGTAGTTAACCAAAGGGAGGTGCCATTGACACAGAGTATATACCAGAAAACAATTACTAGTACTGATGGCGTTATAGTTGATACGGGAAATAGAAAAAGATTTGGTATTACATCAATATATTACATACATATATCAGTTAGAAAATATTTGAATATTAAAATGTCGTCTGATAAAATGCCGCTTAGTTCGCCAAAAACGCCAACGGAAAAATTGGGAGAATCTTCGCGTCCTGTATGGAAATGGTCACCAAGTGATGCACGAAAGTCATAGAACGCCGTAATTGAAAAGTTAGATGTATCTTGGAATATTCCGTCCTCAACTAAAAAGATCATCAAAGATGCCTTGGACCTGTTTTATGACTTAATTAGAGATGTAAACAGCGAAAACTTAGCTTTAAAGAGGGAAATGACAAAAATGAAACAAGATATGGAAAATATGGTTCAAGATGATAGCCAGGCTGGAACCACCCCCAAAAATCTGGATCACCTACTAGAAGGTGTTAAGGCCCTTAATGTCAAGAGCGACAAGTTGCAACAAGATATTGAACGCATCGCCTCACAAACAACGCGGTTTCTCGAGACACCGCCGCAAATCGCTGTATCGCCGACCTATGCGGACGTTGTAGCACGAGCTCCGGCCACATCCGGTCACGCAATAATCGTAGGGAGCACGTCTCAAGACGACTCGAGCGAGAGCGTGCTCAAAAAGATTAGGGTGGCCGTCGATCCAATTAAAACTGGGGCCCGAGTCGATAGTGTCCGCAGGGTACGAAACCAGCGCGTTGTGATCACATGCGGATCGAGGGAAGAGGTGGAAGTTGTGACCGGCCGACTCAAAGAGAGCCCGACACTCACTTACCAGCAAGTAAAGGGGAAGAACCCTCTCATTATTATTAAGGATGTCCTGTCAGACCTTAAGGACGAAGATGTTATTTTGGCCCTGACAGCACAAAACAAATGGTTATTTTCTGGGCTCTCAGAAGAGGAGCAAGACGGTGCCGCAACCCTCACGTAAACCATATCGTTATGCGCGTAGCTCCAAAGCTGTGGCAGCGGGTGACGGCGGAAGGTTCAGTCCACATTGACCTCAAGCGGTCAACGGTGGAGGACTTCTCGCCGGTCATCCAATGTACCCGCTGTCTTGGATTTGGACACGGTCGACGAAACTGCAAAGAAGCTAATAGCCTATGTAGTCACTGTGGTGGCCCTCACCTACGACACGATTGCCCTCATTATATTGTGGGAGAACAACCATGCTGCCTCAATTGCCGGAGCGCTGGCCTGGAGAAAACAGACCATGGGGCTTTAAGTGCGAGTGTCCGGTCAGGCGAAAGTGGGACTCCATAGCCCGCCTGAGCGTGACATATTGTTGAGGAACCCGCGGTGCTTAGTTATAAATAATGATATATAACTATTTTCATTTTAAATTGTTTACATTGTATTGAAATTATTGAAATATTATTATTAAAAATAAATAGTTATTTAGTTTGTTACAGTACAACTTACATTACAGTTACAGTAAACTACTTGAAAAATAAAATGTTATCGTATTTCAGTTATATAATAGTTTTCCTATGTGAAAATGTATACATCATTATAGTTTGAAAGGTTTCTATAGCAATATTCTAATCTAATTTGTTAGTGGCTTTTGTAACTTTGTAATATTGTTGTGTCTATAAAAATAAATCGAAAACCTTTCAGGCTTATTACAATAATAGCTCATTATAACATAAGTACCAATATTGGTTTTCAAGATTTATAGGAACTTGTACTTTTAAAATTAATACTTTAAACTTAAAACATTAAAATATAAGTAATTGCTAAGGTAACGTAGTCTTATATTGTTTCGAATTAATAAGAAACAATAAATAATAATAACAATACTTATAAGTTATAGGCAAATTCTTAAAAGTGCAAAGATAACAAATATTTTTACTTTTCAATATTATGTTAGCTATAAAAACATTAATTATTATATTATTTGATTCTCAGATATGTTAAAGTGTTACAGGTGATTATAAAAATTAATGTGTTAATCTTTATTAATGTGTTAGCTTTAGAATGTTCATATAGCATTGTATACTTACTAAGCAGCTATGATTTGTGTAAGATTTTTATTTTTGTAAATTTAAAAACAAGTTGGAAAGCCCTTCAGGTTTATTATATTAGCTCTTTATGACTGAGTTAAGATACTCTTATTTTTGTCGATTTTGAAGATTTATATGTTAAAAAATTGTACTTTTATTATTAAAACTATAAAATATGTAATTTAAAGTGTTTAGGTATTTGAAGTAGTTTTAGTAATTTAACAGTTATCAGCATAATAACAAGTGACAATAACCGTGCAATTTAAGCCTACCCTCAACATTGATTCGGTAGCTAGTGTGAATCATCGCCGCGTACCTGTGATAACCGTGCTGCGTTTACAACGCCGTGCTGCGTTTACTACGCCGTGCTGCGTTTACCGCAACTGGCACGGTACTTGCCTGCCTACATTATAATATTATAATTATAATATTATAAATCAAGTAAGCCACACTGTTTATATATTTGACTTGACTTGGAATTTAAACTGAGAACGAAATGAATGATAACTTACTAATATTCTTTGAAAAAATGAAAACTGAGTTACGGGAACACACGGACCAAATTATGAAAAAAATTGATGACAAACTCGATCCACTTGTAAAGGAAATTTCAACTCTTAAATCAGAAAACCAGAAATTACGGGAAAGAATAGATATTTTAGAAAAAACATCAAGGAAAAATAATATAATAGCATTCGGGATAAAAGAGGAGGAGACCTCGCAAAATAACCTTATAGAATCAATATGTGAACTAGTAAGAAACAAAACTAGAGTTGCTATCAACCCGAGCGATATCAATAATATGTATCGTATAGGGAAACGTAGTGCCGATGAAACCAAATCTAGGCCAGTTGTTATATCCTTTCTGAACCAATGGAAGAAAGAGCACATTATGAAGAATAAGAAAAAGATGGAAACTATATATCTAACAGATGACTACCCAAAGAACGTCTTAGAAAAAAGGAAAATACTACAGGAGCAACTAATGGAAGAAAGAAAGAAGGGTAACTATGCAATTATTAAATATGACAGCCTCATAATCCGTGACAATACACATAAAAATGAAAAACGAAAACGAGAGAAATCGATTTCACCAAGGGAACAACAACTTCACAAACATCACGGTAATGCAAACAGATCCAAAGCAAATAGGACAAATGCCTTTGACTTACTAAGAGCAAGAAGTAACTCTCTCACTGCTCTCCCTTCAACTTCTAAAAATGAATAGGAGTACGACAGCCGGATAAAAAACAATACATTAAAAAAGGCACAAACAAAGTTCCCCACCCCGGCTAGTCACCGTGGGGACAACGACAACTACCCTCCAGAACTAAAAAACACTATTATAAAAAGTAAATTCAAATTCAATATTGCTACATTCAACGTGAGAACCCTAAAATCCGAAGAGCGACTTATAGAACTTGAACAAGCACTGGGACAAATAAATTGGAATATAATCGGAATTTGTGAAACTAGAAGAGACCAAGAATACATACAAGAAATAGAAAATAGATATATTTATTTTAATAAGGGTCTCATTAAAGGAAAGAATGGAGTTGGCTTTTTAGTGAAAATTGAAATGAAAGAAAGAATTAAGCAATTTATAGGTATTTCTAATAGAATAGCAATATTGGTCGTAGAATTGCCAGGCTACAAAAAAGAATGGACAATATTTCAAATATATGCGCCACACGAACTAGCAACAGAAGAAGATAAAAATTTGTTTTATAAAACACTCACCTCTACATTGGAGAAAATCAAATACGACAATCTTATAATAATGGGGGATTTAAATAGTCAAATTGCAGAATATACCGAACGAGAAAAAGGAATCATGGGCCCGTATAGCTATGGCAAGAGGAATGATAATGGTAACAGATTAATCAATTTTGCTTTCGAATTCAATCTTACTATTACAAATACACTTTTTAAGAAAAACAAAAACAGAAAATGGACATGGGTCTCCCCTGATGCAACTACTTATAACGAAATTGATTTTATTCTTACAAACAGACCGCGAACATTCGAGAATATGGATGTCGTCAATAGTTTTAATTTTAGCTCTGATCATAGAATTCTAAGAGGAACTATGAAATCTAAAGAAACAAGATCCAGGTATATTAAAAAACCAAACAGAGGAAGAATATCGCTACTGATTTCAGAGAACGTATTGGACGATTTTGAAAAGAAACTTAAACAAGAAATATACAACAATAAAGATGAAACTATACAAAACAAATATGATATTCTAGAGAAGAATTTAATTGAATTCAAGGATAAGTTAATTACACGTAAAGAAAAAAGGAATAACATTGGAAACGAAGCGTTGACACTATTGGATAAGAGAAAAGATTTGTTGGCTGATCGGAAAACTCATAAAAAAGAAATTCAAGACATAAGTAAAAAAATAAACGAAAGCATTAGAAAATATAAAAGGAAAGTGGCTACTGACACTATTATAGACCATATAGAAAAAACGGGTGGAGTGAAAAGGGCACAAAAATCTCTGGATCGTAACAAAAAGTGGATTCCTAGATTGTTGAATACAAAAACAGAAACGTGTCAAACATCGAGAGAACATATATTAGAAATCGCAACTAACTTCTGGAGCTTCTTGTACGAAGATCACGAAATAGAAACAACAGATTTTTATTACAGAACGGCACAGTTTGAAGAACAAGTACCACCTATACTACAGAGTGAAGTCGAAAAAGCTATAAGATCTCAAAAAGACGACAAATCACCTGGAGAGGATAACATATGTAATGAAGTGATAAAAGGAACTCTTTGTAAAACAATAACACTAATAACAAATCTAGATAATGAAATAATGAAGACAGAACAAATACCAAAACAGTGGACAGAAAATATAATTACATTACTTCATAAAAAAGGAGATACACAATTAATTGAAAACTATAGACCAATAAGCTTTATGCCCAACTTGTACAAAATATTTTCTAAAATTATTTTGAATAGAATAACCACAACATTAGATGAGTCGCAGCCAAGAGAACAAGCTGGTTTTAGAAACAAATTTTCAACGATAGACCATATACATGTAATTAAACAACTTGTACAGAAATGTAATGAATATAACCAACCATATTATTTAGGATTCGTTGATTACAGTAAAGCATTCGACTCTATAAAACACAACTCTCTCTGGAATGCACTAAAATACAAGGAATTAACGGCAAATATATAAATTTAATACAAGGAATTTATAAAAACAATAGAGCAAAAATTAAATTGGAAAGATTAGGACGAGAATTTATGATCAACAAAGGTGTGAGACAAGGAGATCCGCTATCACCCAAACTATTTTCGGCTGTTTTGGAACAAATCTTTCGAAAATTAGAATGGGAGGATCAGGGAATAAACATAGATGGTCAACGCCTACATCATTTAAGATTTGCGGACGACTTAATTATTATTGCCCAAGATCCTAGAACGCTCCAAAAAATGCTACAGGATTTGACCCAAGAAAGCAAAATAGTGGGTTTGGATATTAACACTGAAAAAACCAAGATAATGACTAACAGATCACATGAACTTATAACAGTGGACCAAAATACTATCGAATATGTTGAAGAATATACGTATTTGGGCCAAATCATATCCCCCACAAACCTCATGGACAAGGAAATAGAGCAAAGAGTGGCAAGTTCTTGGAGAAGATACTGGTCTTTAAAAAATATAATGAAAACTAATGAGATCTCGCAAAATCTTAAGAGCAAAGTTTTCAATATGTGCATTACACCTTGCATGACATATGGGTGCCAAACATGGTCCTTAACAAAGAAAAATATACAAAAATTGAAAGTGTGTCAACAAAGCATTGAAAGAAGCATGTTAAAGATCAAAAGGAAAGACAAGGTACGACTAACACAAATCAAGAAGAAAACGAAATTAGAAAGGATAGACAACACTATAAAAAGATTAAAATGGCGATGGGCAGGACACACCTTGAGAAGCAATATTGATAAATGGACAAAAAATATTATAGACTGGTATCCAAGACAAGGGAAAAGAAATCAAGGAAGACAACCCATTAGATGGGAAGATGATTTTAAAAAAGTGGCTGGACCAACGTGGAGACGATCTGCTCTGGACAGATCACAATGGAAATTTCTGGAGGAGGCCTATGTCGGAAGACAAGCGAACGATGTAGAAGATTAAGAATATCACTTATATTAGATTATTACTTAGATAAGAATATTACTTAGATTATTATTACTTAGCTTAGAATATTACTTAGATTAGAATATTACTTAGATTAGAATATTACTTAGTTTACAATATTATTTAGATTAGATTAGACTATATATATTGTATGAATCTTACATTGTTTGCAATAAAGGCTTATTCATTCATTCATTCATAAGCATTATATAGTTAGTTGAATATTAATGCGGTAAAGAATTGTAAAGGTGAAAGAGTGTACTATTTCTATTAATTTTTGGTTCTTAAAAGCTTCTATAGCACTGTATATTAAGCAGTTAGCATTTGTTATTATATTATATCGGTTACGAAGACTTAAATCTTAAAAAAGTAATTAAAATTAAAAGTGTGAAGCTAGTTTAAGCAAATATATTTTATATATAGTTAATTAAATAGTAATGCGTATGAGTACAACGAATTTTGCTTGTCCAAAAGGGTTGTACTCTTATTAGTTTATGGAATAGAAAATGCACATAGATTTTACTAAAAAGAGATTGTCTGATATGTCTGTCTATATGATAATAGATGGACCAGGCATTTCTATGCTGTTATATCTTTATTATCTAATTATATGTTATAAATGTATTGTATGCGAAGTAGCATTTATGTTAACCTTTTGATTACATGTAAAGGGCTGCCGGGAAAAAAAAAAAAAAAAAAAAAAAAACAAAAAAAAAAAAAAAAAAAAAAAACCGGCAGTCTCTCTAGATAATAAATGAGAAGTGTACTTATTTACACAATAATTTAAAACTCTACGATATATATTACGATTCTAACAAATACGGTCAATTCACTTTCAGCAAATATTGTAAGTAATGACTGTAATGTAGGATCAAAACCCCGACCGCTTGATGGTTGGGAAAAAATAGGGCGAAACTATAAAAAAAAAAATATACCTCTTACGCAAGGATCGGTGTGGATTAAGTGACAAAAAGTGCCGAAAAACCGTGTTTTTTGTCAAGTCTGTGTAATAAAGTGAGTGCGCTGGAAAAACTAAAGCGATACCCCAACATTTTTTGGATGTCATCGGCTGCACCTTAGCGTGCTGCACATTTTAAGGTGACGCATTGATAAACAATTATTTGAAATCGGGTGCCACGCCCCCATGAGCTCCCCGCAATCAGTTCATATCCCGGTAATTTAGCAGCAGCTATCGTGGACTCGGGCCACGCGAGCGGCCCGTCTCGCGTCATAACTCGCGCGCTACTCTGTCGTGCGCTGCCGCGCTGGGACATAGACGTCGTGGAGTCGCCTTACCTCTATTTAGTTTTTTATAATGATTTGAATATTTTAAATTTTTGTAGACAAGCTGATATTTTTTGTGGTACTATGTCGATAAAAATAATTTGACGGCATGATAAACATTAAGTGATGAACAAATACCCACATACTAAACATACCTACCTACCTACAAACTTATATACATACAAACGCCGGATGTCATATTCACTGCTATATTGTTATATAAGTATATATATTTATATATATAAATATATATATAGATATTTATGTATTATATGTATTTTAGTAAGTATAATTATTTTCCATTTAATCCTTTGTATTCATACCTTATGTATGTACACGAACCTGCCACTAAAGGCACCTCTCTCTAGCCTCAAAAGGTTTGCTGGAAGAAAACTCTTGTTAGGGTTGTTTGCTCGCCTTTGTACATGTCCTCTATTTCTGTCTTTTTCCTATGTATTGTATTGTGTGCAATAAAGAATTAAGGACTGCTTCCGCTCTTATTAGATTTTAGTATAATTATAAAATTCTGACATAGGTAAGTATAATAATATATAAGTAAAAACCAAAATTAAGAGGTAGGTAAGAAAAATTTCGTTGTCATTTAATTTTTGTTACTTATTATAATGTAACGATTACCTAAATAAGTTATCAAATTATTGAGGACATAGTAGGTAGTTTGCGGTCAATATTCAGAAAAAGCCATAATATATTCTGAACTATCTACGACAGAAACATCGTCTGCGTCAGCAACATCTTCGTCAACAAAAGCAAAATTATCGACATCAGCAGTTTTATCCGTGTCAGCAACAGTATCATCAGAATTTTCTTTTGTTTTTGGTTCTTCTGAAATATTTACAATATTTGACGCAGCATTTTCCTTGCTTTGTGCTACCATGCATATCAATAGATTGCTTGAACCCTTCGGTTATAATAGTTGACTCCATAGCAGTAGAAGCTCCATCGAAATTCTTATAGCACTCGTGTTCTTTTGGGCTTTCTTGTTTCTTTTGAGCTCTGGCGCAAATACAACAATATTTGTTTTTTACACACATGTACAGGACTTGGCCGAAACGTCTGCCAATAATGGCTGCAGCTCCTGATAACGCTGCGTAATTTGTTCTGTACGAACGTTTACTCCAGCACCCATCTACAATTACATCAATCATTGGTATTCCGTCTTTCGTGACTTTTCCTTCTTTAATTGCTTCTTCTCTTTCTCTTTCACCAGCTAATTTCATTTCGTCCCAAGCAGTGTCCTCCCAATCCCTACATATATCATTTTGAGTTTTATTATAGGTATATTCTGACATAATAGGTAAACCTACTGCTGCTGAAAATTGTTTTAATTGCGCATGACCACAACCTGCGGCCATTATACCCGCAACAGCATCTTTGTTCACATCATCCAATGACGATTTTATTTTATTTTTATAATTACACATCATACATACATATGTGTATTCAGATTGTAATCCTATTCGATGTTCAGAAATTAATTTCATTGTAGATAATCCGCATTTAAACAGAGATTTGTGTTGAGAAATTTTTACAAGTTCTGATGTGAAATGATTAAAATCTATTATTCGGTGCCCCAAGTTTTGTATTTCAGGCTGCATCTGAAAGATACAGAAATATTTATTTGTTTATTGTGGGTCTTGTATGATCTTCCTACTTTTGTAAGGACATGCAATGTAAATCTTACAAAAGCAGAATGCTTACCGTTACTTCAGATGTGCCTTCAACTATATATGGAAGTGCATTACTTTCTTCACATTGATTTTCAGGTAATACGTTTGAAGCCTGGTCCTTTTCCTTATATTGATTTTCTTCTGTCTAAAAATTAAAAATGTATGATTGATTATTTGCATTCTAGCCCATGACCAAAATAATCACTCTAGTAAAAATACTTTGTTCGAATAAAGCTACGATATAAAACGAATAATAAAATTTTGTTTACCATTGCTTCTGATTCGCATTGCGATATATTTGGAGGCGCATCATTATCATCTAATTCCATCTCAAACTGAAAGATAAATTAAACACTTATGATATGATGTTATAATTAATTTATGACCTTTCAGGTCATGTTATAAAATGTCGTAAAAATAAACTTACTGTTGTTTTAGGCGTTTTTTCTTCAAAATAACATGGAAGTGAGTTCTGATCCTTTTCGGCCGCCCTAAAAAAACATTAGTAAACTTGACAAGGCCTGTGATGGGTGGAAGGATTTGATGAAGAAATTTGTCCAGCAGCGGGACAACATTAAAAGAGAAACAACCGGCCAAATGCGAGTTGGACTCGCGCATGAAGGGTCCCTTACCATTACCTATCTATAAAAACGGCAAAAACGGCACATTTGTTGTATGGGAGCCCCCGTAAATATTTATTTTATTCTATTTTTTAGTATTTTTTGTTAAAGCGGCAACAGAAATACATCATCTGTGAAAATGTCAACTGGCTAACTATCACGGTTCATGAGATACAGCCTGATGACAGACGGTCAGACAGACAGATGGACGGACAGCGGAGTTTTAGTAATAGGGTCCCGATTTACCCTTTGGGTACGGAACTCTAAAAACAAACAACACTTTACTTTTATAAATTGACACTTATATCTATGTAGGTAATCATGAAACTTACGTGAGCGTCACATTTTGTAAATCTGCATACGACGATGACATTTCTTGTCTTCTACAAAATAAAATTCTAGTCATGTCTAGTTCATTGGAATATTATTTTCACACACGTTCAAAACTATTATTATGCAGTCACAGTGTGATAAATATGTAGTAGATAATTACATATATACCCTTCTAAAGAATCGATTGTATTCGTTTCAGTTTCGCCTAAATCCAGAGACGACTCCATAGTTTTTCTTTGTTCGGACAATTGTTTCCTAGAATTTTCATATTAGGTTTTTACTTTTAGGTACCCATGTAGGAATAATATACAAAATAAACATTATAATTATTATGAATGGTAGAACAGGGTTTTTCTGAAGGTAGATAGGCAAATACCTACCTTATTATGATGAAAAATATAAATATATTACCTACGTACATACTTCAAAAATATTCTGTGAGTGATTGTCTTTGTCGCTGAGTAGGTAAGGTAGCTACTAGGTACCAAAATACTGTTTTTTATGATACCAAATACACATCTTATAAAGAAACTTTATATAATTTTTAACCTACACACGCAGTGTAGGTAGGTACCTGCACACACATTACTTTGCCATGTACTTTACTGTTCATGTACCTGTTCCTTCCTATCCTAGGTATCTACCTTCTTTCTAACTAGGTTAGCAAGTACATAAGTAGGTATGTGGATTATGAATAGGAATTAGTAGGTACCTGCCTATATACTATTCATAATTCAAATAAAAGAAATATGTATCTCACGTTTACTTACCTTTTCTTGACCATATCCTTACATTTTTCAATGTACAGAGCTTTCATCTTCATTTTAGAAACTTTTAACTTTTTTTTTCCCTTTTTTAATAATTTGTAATATTTTATTCAGAATAAGATACGGTTATCGATGCTCGGGAGCTCGATTGGCACAAGTCCGACGCTGACAATGGTCAGAAACGGACTGAGGGGGGCCGCCTGCATACAAACAAACGCGATAGCTAGCTTGAAATTAAAAGTCGTAAGCGCCAAAACAGTATATCTCGTATAAAATAAAAACTATTGGTAATTATGTAAATTCCAATTACCATTTTGAAAAGGGTGTTTATACTTATATGTATATAAAATTAAGAGCCATAAATCGGTTCCGTTCAGTTGTAAAGTGAAAATCTATGTTTTTATTTAGCAGATTTTGAGTATTTTTTTTGTGCTGTAATAGTTGACCAATCGTGTAAAACCAATTACCAATTTGAAGTTAAGCTCATGAACAACACAAAACATAAAATATTAATTCCGAGTGTTTTGTAATTGCTGAAAAAAGTTGAAATCCCTGATGCAATACCGTCAATGCGTCGTCTTAACACCTTTTCTGGATTTTTACGACCAGGGATTCCGCTGTTATACAAGAAACAGTGCAGCACCACGTGGCACGTGGTGCCTCGAAACGCAGTCACACCAAGCAGATATATATATCACTGGATGCGTCAAGCCGAGACAAAGAAAAGGACATATCGCTTATAAAAATCGGACGATTGGAAAAATTTTTATGACCAAAAAACAAAAAATAACCTTTAAAAATAACATTTATTGAAAATTTTTCAAAAAGTAAAGCGACGACCTATATATTAAAATACGTCAAACGATTGTTCTCATTAAGACAAACGTTTTGACACCTAGAACAGATTTTTTGAGCCACCTGCAGCGACTTTAACACTTTACTACCGGAAACCACGTGGCACGTGGTCAGTGTTCCCGTGGGATTTGAACATCAAACGATACCACGTTGGGAACCCCTTATTATTTGAAGATCGTTGCCGTTTACTAATTGAAAATCCGACCATCCTGTGGGAAGCTAGCTCACCGAAACTGTTTTTATATATGAACATTATATTTTGTATATTTGTGCTTAGGTATATAGATATTTACATTTTTTGACTTTGGAATCGTATTCCTTGAATTTATTCGAGTCTAATGAGCCCAAACTCGATATATTTTGGAAACTCCTTATATTTTTAATTTATTTTTTTTTTTTTCAAAATTCACAAAAATTAAAAGAATTAAGAATTTTAAACGCCCAGGGATGTAGAAAATAACACTGTTACCGCTAAAAATACTCATATTACCGGCATTTCATTTTCAACATAGTTTTGGCCATTTTTGAGTCTTTTTGCGGTTTTTGTATTCAACCCCCAATTTTCAAAAAAATGTATTCCTTATAATTTAAGTAGTAAATCCAAAGTGCAATACTATTTGTGAAACTCCGTCTATTTATAAAGTTAAAGCTAATTTTTCTAAATTTTAATATATCAAAATTACTTCATAATAAATTTTTCAAAAATATCTGTTTCGAAAACCAACCGCACAAAAATTTGTTTTGCAGATAACTCGAAAACTAGGGGTGCTAGAGCAAAAATAACAAAATTTTACCCCTCCCCCCCCTATCAACCCCCGCCACGGCTTCACTTAGGTGAACCCCTTTGGACCCTCCCCGATCATTTCGGCATAGTCTCAGCCCCCTACCCCCAAAATTGGACTTAGAAAAATTTCTAGTGCCTTGGAAACACAAAATTACCTGTAACTCCGGAGTTTCTCAACCGATTTTGAAGAGGGTTTCAATTTTGAATTTAGCTTCAGATAGAGTTTTTTTTTTTTTGTGGGTGTCTCACTCAGGAATACGATTCCATATATTGATGATTATATTTGTTATATAATTTAGATATATCTAGATTGTAAGTTAGTTTTAATTTCGTTGTGTTGTATATTTTAATACCTCACTTAGACCCTTTTTATACGTGCCCAAGCTTGTTGGGCAAGCTAGTATAGTTTTATCTTGACGTGTTAAGCATCACTAATATAAATTTTTTTTCAAAATTTTTTGCTTAGTAGTTTAGTTAATATTAATTTTTTAGTCTCAAAATAAGTGTTTTTGTAAATTTTAAAAATCGGGGACAAGCTGAAATAGAAAAATCTGTACATATTTGTATTGGTCTTCAAAGGACCTTTAAAACAAGTCCAAACACGGGTGAATAAACGCAACGGGGAGCAAAGTTAAGAAAAAATATAGACGAGGTCGGCCATATTGGCCGCCATTTTGAAAATTTTAAAATAGCTATAATTTCGTTACTAGAGGTCGTACAGACCCGGGATTTTTTGGGGTAACTTTCCCCCGACTCGCTCTACATATTCTAGGCGCTAATTAGCCAAAAAAATTGACAGCTCTACCGATAGAGCTAGCATCATAGGACTGTAGAGCTAGTCGAGCCGAGCTCAGGGAGCTATCACACGACCTTGTACGACGTCTGGAAAAGGAACCCTAAATCCTGTAGTTGTACCCAACCCCGAAGTTCCCCCCAAGGCCCCATGTCATCGTTCCCGTGAAGAGACTGTGATAAACTAGCAATAAGACTCAGGACGACCACCCCTTTTGGGTATAGTCCATAGTAATAAGATAGATAAATAAATTTATAGGATTAAGTCAAGGTTTCGACACATTTATGTATATAAATAATATAAATACGATATTATTCTCTTGAGAAGCTAGAGGAAGCCAGGGGATCTATCCTGCAAAAAATCGCGTCTCAATAACTATAAAAAATTGAAGGAAATAGAAAACTTTCAAAATTTTGGCAGCCATATTGGCCGCCATCTTGAAAATTTTCGAAATTAAATATCTCCTGAACTAACTACTGGACTTGAACGCGGCTGTCTGTGTTGATACAAGCGCAATCAGCGCAATCTTACTAATAACAGACTGACTCAACATCGACTCTACATAGAGGTGCACCCCTTCCTCGCTTCATCAAATTTAGATTGTACCTGACAGCTCACATCCTATTGGGTGTAGAGTGTTTAGCTATTAGATAAGACCCAGGCTTATTGGCCACTTTTATTATTGATTATTGACACATATTACCCTATTGGGAATATACTCTAGCTTTAAGTATATTTTTTTTTTTTATATACTTTTATATTCACTTTGACTTATTATTGACACGGCTATTACCCTATTGGAATAGACCCTTTATTTTAACCTACAAATTAATTTGTAACCGAACCGTAATTAACTATTGACGATACTCGACCTACCTACGTATATAAATCTGACAAATCTCAAAAACAATAATGTTTGGCATAAGAACACCAGTCAAAGGCTCTAAAACAGACACAGAGAACCTGAAAATTATCGCGGGTGTCAGGCGTAGTATAAACGAGTGGGAACTCGCCGTAAACCAAGACCCCCAACAGTCTCAAGCAATGACAAAAGATTCGCCATCAACAGGGAAAACAACCGAGCTGAAGGAGCCAAGGGAAAAAGAAGCAAAAAATTGCCTCCTCAAAGCTATGGCACACCTTGGCGAATCAAGAAACATGAAGGCGGAGATAAAAACCGGAGTTACAACTGCTGTCAAGCGCTTATACCGACTTGTGAAAGAAAGCGAGGAAGAACTCAAAAATGCAAAAGGGTTAGATATAACACCAAAAGACGAAGGAAAAGTGGATGATAAAATATTAATTCCCCCACCCCTCCTGAACAAGATAGATCAGCAGACTGCCCTCCTAGAAGAAAATTCTAAGAGGCTGAAAGAAATCAGCACAAAGCTTGAAGACCTTCAAAAGGAAACAAGAAACAGTACAGCGGGCATCAAAAGAATGGAAGATGGAATGGAGAAAATGACCTACGCCAAGGTTCTGGCAGGAGAGACGAACACAAAAACCATATTAACACACCAAGAGGATACTAGAGAAAGAAA
Organism: Leptidea sinapis; assembly: GCF_905404315.1. NCBI lineage: Eukaryota > Metazoa > Arthropoda > Insecta > Lepidoptera > Pieridae > Leptidea > Leptidea sinapis. The sequence continues at coordinate 13,955,183 of NC_066284.1, read as the reverse complement.
GACAATGCATTCAATAATCATCTCCTCGTCAAAGAGCGAGACAAGCGGTGAAATCTTGGAGAGAGTACGAACAGCACTAGACGCAAAAAAGACAGGCATGAACATAGACAGAATAAGAAAAGCTAGTAACCAAAAAGTTATAATGGGCAGCACGTCAAAGGAACAGATTGAACAAATAGCTGAAAGACTTAGAAGAGAAGATGGACTGACGATAAGTAGCGCAAATAACAAGGATCCCCTTATCAAATTAAAAGACGTCTTAACAGCGAACACAGACGCAGACATAATAGAGGCCATAAAAACTCAGAATAAACAGTTGCTCAAAGACCTAAAATTAGAAGAAATAACAGCTAAGATAAGATACAGGAAAAAAGCGCGGAATCCTCACCTAAACCACATAGTGCTCCAAACTACCCCAAAACTGTGGCAGGTGCTTACTAGAGCCGGCAGGATCCACATTGATTTACAGAGGGTGGTGGTGCAGGATCAGTCGCCGTTAATACAGTGCACGAAATGCCTAGGTTACGGCCACGGACGGAAGCATTGTAAAGAAAGCGAAGATCTGCCCAGCGCATGCGCCCACTGCGGGGAAAGGCACATGCGGGAGGACTGCCCCAAATACAAAGCGGCAGAAAAACCCTCCTGCATAAATTGTAAAAAATCAAACATCGAACGACAAGACCAAGGAGCGTTTGATGAAGACTGCCCTATACGAAAAAGGTGGGACGCTCTGGCGAGGAGCAAGATAGCGTACTGCTGAGGTTTCACAAGCGGATGTAACAGCAACAAATGTGGTTCGACAAAGCAAATCCTATAAAATAATTCAAATTAACCTGCAAAAGAAGGAATTGGCAACAACAGAGCTAATAATAGAGGCTCGTGCAAAAAATATTGCAGCAGCAATAGTGCAGGAGCCCTACATAGGGGCAATAGGAAAAATGAAAGATTACAGAGGAGTGAAAATAATACAGTGTGTCAATCCACCGGCAGAGGATGTCGTCAGAGCGGCCATAATGGTTTTTGATGAGAGCATTGTTATCACTCAATACCCCGCACAAACCACGACAGATGTAGTGCCGGTACGACTCAAGACGACAAAATGGGACATCTCTCTGGTTTCATTCTATATAGAACCAAACCAGAGAGACATAAGCACCTTGGCCGGATGGAAGATATTCTTGAGACTTCACGAAACAGAGTAATCTTCGGAGGGGACGCTAATGCTAAAAGCCCATGGTGGGGAGGCTCTATTGTAGACGAAAGAGGGGAGATTCTCGAAGCTAAAATCAATCAGCTTGGCCTGCACATTATGAATAATGGACAGGAGCCAACATTCGACACAGTCAGAAGTGGAAAGAGAATCACTAGCCATATTGACGTCACACTTTGTACAGAGGACCTCCTTGCACATGTAAAGGATTGGAATGTCAATCCAGCTCTGATCTCCTCTGACCATAGTGCTATTGAGTTTAAAATAAAATTAGCTAAACCTGACAGCAAAAAAGTATTAGGAATAACAAGAAAATACAATACGAAGAAAGCAAATTGGCAAATATTTAAGGAAAAGATCATAGAACAATTAACTGAGAAAGAAATTACATTAGAAAACATTGAGAATATCACAGACACAGAAAAACTAGAACAAACAGTAGCAAAATTCACAGACGCTGTCACACGAGCTTGCGACACATCAATACCAAAGATCGGAAATAACTCAAAAACAAAAATAGCATGGTGGACAGAGGAGTTAGACAAGCTAAAAAGACAAGTTGCCACATGGAAACGCAGAATACGGTGTGCAGCAGACAGCAGGAAACCAAAGGTCATAGGAGAATACTTGAAATTAAAAGAAAAGTATGAAAAAGAAGCTAGAGATGCACAGACTGCAAGTTGGAAGGAGTTTTGCACCCAGCAGGAAAAAGAAACGATGTGGGACAAACTAAATAGAATCATCAGAAAAACGGAAAAAAGGAAGGAAGACCTACCACTACGGGTAGATGGAAAGTTCAGAGACGAAAGAGAGTCCGCCGAAATACTGGCTAGAACATTCTTCCCAGATGACGACGAAAAAGGTGAAACTGAAGAGCACAGAACAGTGAGGAAAATGGCCGAAGAGGTAAATAGTGAGGATTACAATATAGATTGCGACCCCCCTATAACCATGTCAGAAGTCCAAAATGCAGCTCTCAGTTTTCACCCGAAAAAGCCCCCGGAGAAGACGGCTTCACAGCCGATATATGTGTGAAAGCAATAAAAGCGGCTCTACACATATACCTGGCGATAGTGAATAAATGCCTGGATCTAGGATATTTCCCGGAAAGATGGAAGACGGCCTCAGTCGTGGTAATAAGAAAACCAGGAAAGCCCGACTACACCGACCCCAAGGCATACAGGCCGATTGGGCTATTATCCTTGTTGGGGAAGGTGTATGAAAAGATTGTAGTAGGTCGACTGAAGTGGCACCTCGTGCCACGAACCAGTAAGCAACAATACGGTTTCATGCCACAGCGCAGTACAGAGGACGCCCTCTATGCCGCAGTTGAACACATACGCCGAAAGCTGAAAGAGAAAAAGATAATTACGATCGTATCACTCGACATAGAGGGCGCCTTCGATAACGCCTGGTGGCCTAAAATCAAAACCCGTTTGGCAGAGGAGAAATGTCCGCTAAACCTAAGAAAAGTCATAGATAGCTACCTAGACAAAAGGAAGATCAAATTAAATTATGCGGGGCAAACAATAGAAAAAGCAACCACAAAAGGCTGTGTGCAAGGATCCGTAGGCGGACCAATGATGTGGAATTTGATATTAGACCCACTACTAAAAGATTTAAAAAGTACCGGAGAATACGTGCAAGCCTTTGCGGATGATGTCATGCTGATCTTCAATGGGGAGACGGGACAGAAGGTCCAGAAAAAAGCTAATGACATCCTAGCTCGCGTTCATCGATGGGGAGTGTCAAATAAATTGAAATTTGCACCACACAAAACAAAAGCCATGGTTGTTACACGAAAGCTTAAATTTGACACTCCACATTTATTAATGGACAAGACTCCCATAACTATGGAAGACCACATCAAAATACTTGGAGTGGACATTGATGCGGGACTTACTTTTAACAGACATATAAAAGCTCAATGTCAAAAAGCTATTAATATATATAAGCAGGTATCCAAGGCCGCGAAAATAAACTGGGGATTAAACTCGGAGATAATCGCCACAATCTACACCGCTGTAATCGAGCCAATTATATTGTACGCTGCAGCTGTATGGGCTCCAGCTGCGAAAAAGGTCTGCATGCAAACACATCTCAGCAGAATACAGCGAAGTTTTGCGCAGAAGATCTCCAGAACGTATCGGACGGTTTCCTTGAACGCCGCCTCTCTATTAGCGGGTATTCTGCCCCTCGATTTACGCGTCAAGGAAGCCGCGGAAATGTACGAGGCAAGGAGAGGGATATCCCCCATAGTACCGGAGGACACGGATATAGAGCTGAAAACTCCATTCACTGATCTCCCACACCCAGCAAAACAACTAACATTAAGTTACTCGATTGTAAATGATCCCGGGGAAATAGACGATCACGGAGGGGTACAAATATTTACAGACGGTAGCAAAACAGAAACAGGGGTGGGGACAGCCTGGTCAGAATGGAAAGGCGGAACAGAGGTCACACGCAAGAAACTGAAGCTAGCATTGTACTGCACCGTCTTCCAAGCTGAACTGATGGCTATTCGAAGCGCAGTAGCGTATGTCACAAATAAAAAGCGGAACACGCGGATATACAGCGATTCCATGTCATCATTAGAAGCCATAGCGGGTGGAAGATCGCTCAATCCTCAAGTAGCAAAGATTCGCCGTAACCTAGAAGAATGCCGAAGAAGCGGAATTGAAGTAGAACTATTCTGGGTGAAGGCACATATTGGCACTCCGGGGAACGAGAGAGTGGACACGCTCGCAAAGGAGGCAGCAGAAAAAATGAAGACTCGCATGGAATACGACGCGTACCCGTTGTCATACCTAAAAAGACAGGCAAGAACAAACTCCTTGCAAAAATGGAACGAACGTTATCTGGAAAGTGAAACAGCACAAGTAACCAAGATGTTTATTAGAGACATAAAGACTGCATATAAATTAATTAAGGACAGGCGCTTCACACCCCAGATGACGCAAATTCTGACAGGACATGGGGCATTTGCACAATACTTAAACAGATTCAAAATTAAAACGGACCCAACCTGCAACTGTGACAATGACAGCGACCAAACGGTGGAACACCTAATAATTGACTGCCCGATCTTCGCATCTTCCAGGTGCGATCTGGAATTCGAGGTAGGCAAAAAGATAACCCGCATAAATCTGCCTATAATATTGTTCAATTCCAGGTCGCATCTGGAGAAATACTGCGAAAAGATAGTAAAATATGTAAAAGAAAGAAACAAAAGTGAGGGTGGGGCGGGTCCCGCGAGACTTCGGGATCCCACTCGCCCATAAATATTAATGAAGAATATTGCCGGTGAAGTGGGAAAAATTTACCTCGCGGGGCACGCAACAAACTTCAAAATGCAAAATGAATTATAAATTAGTCGCATAATAGAACTGATGTATCTTAGCCATGTAAGTAATTGTAATGTATGTAACATCATCATACCATACCTACAAATAAATAAAACTGTATTTATTTGAGACGAATGCCAGAAATATGTATGCGTAGCTAGATCAACGACCCGCACCACGAGTGTCGGGGGGTAGGCCGAGTAGGAAAAAAAAAAAAAAACCTAACCTAACCTAACCTAACCTAACCTAACCTAACCTGCCAAACGAGGATTGAAGACCCGCTTATTAGGGACGGTAAAGCGTTAACAAGCGCTGAATCTGCCGAATTTCTGGCGGAGACACTCTTCCCTGAAGACACGTATACAGGTGAAAATGAAGTACACGCCGATATCAGAAGAAAATCCCAAAATGTTAACTTAATGGACCAAGATGAACTTCATGACCCGCCTTTTACGCATACGGAGTAATTTGAATGCGTAGCAAGCTTTAACCCAAAGAAAGCTCCGGGAGGAGACGCGCTCACTGCTGACATTTGCGGAAATGCTATCGCTGCCAACCCCGATGTCTTTTTGGCTCTTGTGAATCAATGTCTTGCACTGAGTTACTTCCCCGTGCAGTGGAAGAAGGCAGCCGTAATCATTCTGCGGAAACCGGGTAGGGATAATTATACACAGCCAAAATCGTTCCGACCAATCGGACTGCTGCCTATCTTCGGTAAAATCTTAGAAAAAATGCTCGTAAGACGTCTTAACTTTTACCTCGTCCCCAGGCTCTCGGTGAATCAATATGGATTTGTACCACAGCGTGGAACTGAGGATGCACTGTACAAACTCACAAACCACATAAGGGAAGGTGTTAAAAACAAAAAGATTGTCACCCTCATATCCCTGGACATAGAAGGCGCTTTTGATAACGCATGGTGGCCCGCCATCAGGATAAGGTTGGCAGAAGAAGGCTGTCCCGTCAACTTAAGACGCCTAATCGATAGCTATCTACACCAGAGAGAAATAAGGTTGCTCTATGGAGGTGCCGCTATTACCAGGACAACAAGTAAGGGCTGCGTCCAAGGTTCTATCGGAGGACCTATACTCTGGGACCTCCTACTAGACTCACTCCTAAAGCAGTTGGACGCCATGAACATTTATTCCCAGGCCTTCGCCGACGATATAGCCCTCGTTTTTACAACCAGCAGCTCTCTTGAAACGGAACTGAAAGCTAATAAAGCTCTGGAACATGTCCGAAGCTGGGGGGTGCAAAACAAACTAAATTTCGCTCCAAACAAAACAAAAGCAATGATAATCACAAATCGGATAAAATATGAAACACCTAGACTAGTAATGGGAGGCTCACTCATCGAAATCACAGATAGCATAAAGATATTAGGATTAATAATTGATAACAAATTAACGTTTAATAAACACACCATCTCAGTAAGTAAAAAAGCCATAGAAATTTATAAACGCGTTGCAAAAACAGCCAGGGTGAGTTGGGGACTGGACTCAAAAATTATTAGAACCATTTATACTGCTGTAATTGAGCCAATTATGCTATACGCTGCAAGTTCATGGTTTCCAGCTGCGAATAAAACATATATTAAGCAGAGACTCGATACTGTACAGAGAGGATTCGCAGCTAAGATCAGCAGATCGTACCGCACCACCTCCCTCAACTCATTGAGAATTATCGCGGGTTTACTCCCGCTCGATCTGCGCGTTCAGGAGGAAGCACTATTATACCAGCTGAGAAAGGGTCACATAGAATGGAATGATCTGAAAGGCGCGGAGGTTGAACGCAAGACTGCATTCGAAGATATCCCGCACCCAGCAGACGCACCAAAAATTTCATTTCGAATCCTGGGCAACGAAGAGCTGGAAGCAGACAGCGAAACTCCCGAAACTGTCCATATATATACAGACGGCAGTAAGACTCTGGACGGTGTGGGGGCGGCGGTGACGCTCTGGAGAAATCAATGCGAGTTAGGAGCTCGTAAATTACCACTTGCCCATTTCTGCAGTGTTTATCAAGCAGAGCTGGTCGCTCTACACAAGGCAGTGCAGTTGGCAACAAAGCGAAATGGGACCGGCTTTAACATTTACAGTGACTCTAGGTCTGCGCTTGACGCGGTAGCGGGAACCCGCTCCCTCAATCCCCTCGCCACAGAGATCCGTGACATGTTGAGGTCCAATCCTCACAAAGAGATTAAGCTTTTCTGGGTCAAAGCACATGCGGGAAGGGAGGGAAATGAGCGAGCGGACGAGTTGGCAAAGAAAGCTGCCAGCAATGTTAAGTTAAGGCCGGTCTATGATCGCTGCCCACTGTCGCACCTCAAACGCATCATAAGAGCAGGAACACTGCATAAGTGGCACACCAGATATAATAACACATCTACAGGTAAAATCACTAAAATATTCCTTCCGGATGCAATTGCAGCATATAGAATCCTAAGTACCGTTGAACCTAACTACGTTCTGACGCAGGTCCTCACTGGTCATGGGGGCTTCTCAGAATATTTGTATAGGTTTAAATGCAAAAGCACTCCTACATGCCCATGCGGGCATCATGAAGAGTCCGTGCCTCACATACTAATCGATTGTCCGATATATGGTTATGAGAGGCATGAGCTAACGCAAAAACTAAAAGACAAACAATTAGAAATACATACCATAGCCGATATCATGGCGGACAAAAAAGCTAGGCCCATATTTCAAGAATTCTGTTTAAGAATAGCCAAAAAAGTAATTAATAAAAACAAAACAAGATAATTCACTAACACCCTAACGGCTGAAAAAATCGGAACGAAACCGTGTATTAAAATAAGTTAGAATAAGTATAAATAATTAATGTAGTATAAAGTAATCAATATACTTGTTATCCACTTATTTAAAATTAGTATATTAAATATTGTAATTAGAATTAGAATAAAAACTTCGTATAAGAAGTTAGTCGAAACAATTGTATAAAATAAGACTCTTTAATATTGTTATAAGATAAGAATCAAACGTGTGTTAGAAGAAGTTAAGTATTATGTTGTAATAAATAAGACTCTTAAATATTGTTATTTTGATTAAAACTAAACATGTATTAGAAGTAAGTTAGAATAAGTAACATTGTGATGATCAATAAAACCCCACAAGTTGTTTCACTTTAGCTCGAAATCCACGGCCCGGGGATAACCTCGCCCGGGGGGTAGGCTATTAGGAAAAAAAAAAAAAAAAACCTAACCTAACCTAACCTGCCTAAAGCCTACTTCTGGATTTTTCCGACTACGGGTTCGTGAGAAAACCGGAAAATACTGAAATAGGGCGTTGCCCTCGCTACCATTAAACGAAGCCGCCCCACAACGTGCTATACACTTAAACAAAAAAAACACTTTTAAGTGCTTCAAACGTTAGGTCTCACCGAGATCTATCTATTGATACCCTAACTGGATTTTTCCCATCACCTGCGGCGAAGTTATTCCCGAAAAACACCAAACCGTGTGGCACGAGGTCGGGGATCCAGCAGGAATAGCTCAACGTGCGATACGTCGGTGGATAGGCCTCAAGACGCCAAACAAGCTGCCGTTTCGAGCATTCAAATCGGACGCCGCCACGTGAAGCTAGGCCGTCGGGAATATCTGCTACGGCCAGTCTAGTAAAAGACTATCTTGGTAAAGACCGGTATTCCAGGACCCCTGCAGCTGCACAAGTGAGAAGGCGGAAAAAGGAACATACCATATCACCCTACATAGAGTAATTTTTTGAAAATTTTCTTATAGCTATTATAAACTTTGTATCAGTTACCAAGTTAACCTTTACCGTTAGTAACAGCAAAATTAAGTTGGTAACTTCTTCCAACCCCTAATTCTGCCTGTTTTTCAAAAAATTAAAATAAGTCCCTTCTGGACAATACTCTTATTATATATAATCGCTTTTTAAAATTTCAAAATCCTTAGTCAATTGCTCAAAATTTAACTTCTCAATTCAAAATTTTATAAATTAGGAAGGGTTAACTTGGTACACCCTCGGGCCCGAACCCCAATAAATTATTAAACTATTATTACAAAAAAACAATATTTAAGCTTTCATCTTTTATAAGACACTAATTTCATAATTTTAAGTTAACCGCAGTTACTATAAATAAGGCTCCAAACATAAGTAAAATGTTTTCGGAATGTTACCAATAATTTGTGAAACTTTGTGAATTTAGAAGATTCCCCTCAAAAGCGGCTAAGGGTGACACGATTTAGTAAATAAAATAATATTAAATTTTAAATAATTTTAGACATTACCTTCACACATACAGACTGACAAAAAATAGAAAAATCAGGATAACTTTGGAGTCCCTACAGTTAGACCCCCCGAGCTTGGGCTTGAACTGTTTCACTCCTCAAGGGGAACAGATCGGCATCGGCAGAATCAACCTCCAACCCCCCCCCCCCCCCTCCCCTAAAATCCCAATAAACCCTTAAAACACTTCCATAGGCCGCCTCCCGAAACCTTCCCCCCCCCACAAATTTTCGACCTCACCCCCTCAGGGCCTAACTTTTGTCCCCTTCATCCTATACCCCCCGAGTTTGGGCTCAAACTGTCTGTCCTTTCAAAAGGAACAGTTTGGCCCCGACAAATTTCCCCTCAGACCTCCCCCTCCCCTAAAATCCCAAAAAAATCCTTAACTTTCGTCCCCCTTATCCTAGACCCCCCGAGTTTGGGCTCAAACTGTCTGTACTCTCACGAGGAACAGTTTGGCCGCAACAGACTTCCCCTCCCACCTCCCCCTCCCCCAAAAAAACTTCAAAAAATCCCTAAAACCACCTCCAAAGGTTACCTGATTAATTAGGAATAGATACATACTAAATAATTTAATATATATTCTCATATTTTTATTGCAAATCAACTCTAATTTTGCTGCCGTTTCACCAGCACAACTATGTCGTCAATGAGCAGACCAACACGAACGCTCCGAAACACTGATCGGGAAGCTATCTCCGCGGCGACAGCGAGGCGGCCATCCTCGGAGCCCGGAAGGGTCAAAGTAGTACCTTGTCGCCGAATTGAGGCGGAGGAGGGTTCTTCCATCTCCGGGAGCGAGTCTGGGGCGGGATCGGGTTCTCGGCTAACAGAAAGTAGCACCCTGGCGCAGGCGCTCCAAAGAGAAGCGGATGCGGCTTTCCGTACTCCGCCATCCGAGGTGCGTTGTGGTAGAATCGGGGGACCTGAGAGCCCGACCGCGACCCTGTTGAAGACTGCTAACGGAGTGTACCAGCGAGCGAAGGGGGAACTGGAGAGATCTGGTAATTTGAAAGGCTCCATAAGGGCGACAGTGTTGGATGGCCTCAATTATCTGTACGAGGCCACCCTCCAAGTAAATAGCGCGCGACGTGACGTCCTACTGCAGGTCGAGCACTTACAGCGACAACACGCAGAGGACGTCGCAAGAAGGGAGTCCAAACATTCGGAGCAAATTGTGCTTCTAACGCAGCGGCTGGAGAAAGCCGATGTTGGGGGACAGACGGCGGAGTTGCGTAAGGAGTTGGAGGCACTCCGCCGGGTAGTCGAATTTGATGTTATCGCGGAAATGGGTAAGATCAAGCTCCCCCCTCCACCCGCTGCAAAAATGGGCCCCCTTCTTGAAGAACTAAAAGGCATGCACAAGGAAGCTGTCAAGATGCTAGATGAGGTGCGCAACCTAGGAGCGAAAACGTCCAAGCTCCTAGAGGAGCCCGCACGGACTCAAGCGCCGCCTTCCTACGCAGCGATGGCTGCTAAGGCACCGGTCAAGTCCGGCCATTCCATTGTGGTGACCAGTGAGTCACCAGAAGACACGAGCGATAATGTGGTCACCAAAATCAGAAAGGCCGTTGACGCAACAAAGACCGGCGCCAAAGTAGACAGCGTACGCATGGTACGGAATAGGAAGGTGGTGCTAACATGCGGCACAAAGGGTGAGGTGGAGGCCGTGAAAAACGCGGCTCGGGGCTGCTTCGGGCCTCAAGTTCCAAGAGGCGAGAGGGAAAAACCCGATGATTATCATCAGGGACGTCCTCTCTTGCCTCAAGGATGAGGAGGTCATAGTGGCCCTAAGAGCTCAGAACAAGGAGCTCTTCACTGGCCTCCATAAAGACCACCAAACGGCGGAGGCATGCTTCCGTCGAAGGTGCCGCAACCCGCACCTCATGCATCTCGTCTTGCGGGTGGCCCCTCCGCTGTGGCGCCGCATGGTCGACGGGGGGTCCGTCCACCTCGATCTAAAACGGTCAACGGTGGAGGATTTCTCGCCGCTCATCCAGTGTTCGAAGTGTTTAGCCTTCGGACACGGGCGGCGCCACTGCAAAGAGTCTTCGGACCTTTGCAGCCACTGCGGGGGGCCACACGTGAGAGCAGAATGCCCCGATTATGTCACGGGAGAGCCGCCCAGCTGTGTCAACTGTCGACACGCTAAGCTGGAGGCTGGTCCGGTGAGGCGGAAATGGGATGCCATTGCCCGCCTCGGCGTGAGTTACTGCTGAGGGCACCGCGGTCATAAATTCAGGTGGTCGCGGGACCAGGGATGCTGCTTCGAGGCACATGATACAGGTAAACCTGCAGCGGAAGCGATTGGCAACCGATGAACTGATGGCGGAAGCTGTCAGTCAGAAGGTGAGCCTGGCACTGCTGCAGGAAGCCTACACAGGTAATCAAGGTGCCTTGAAGCGGTATCCGGGGGTCCGCGTCTTTCAGATGGACCAGGGGATTAGTAAGATCAATTCCGCAAAGGCCGCAATAGCGGTCTTTGATAAAGACCTCCAGGTTAGGTGTGACCCGAGCCTCCAGTCGGAGAACATAGTAGCAATTACCATAGAGTTCTCTGACTGGACACTTGGAATAGTGTCCGCCTACCTGGAAGGGGATAAGCCCCTGGATCCATACCTGGAACGTCTGTCCAGCGTCCGATCCAAGTTGGGAACTTTAAGTGTTGTGATCGGAGGTGAATTCAATGCGTGGAGCCCATGGTGGGGAAGCGCAGACGAGGACCACCGGGGAGCCGAATTGGCAGGATACTTCGACGACAACCAGCTGCACATCCTCAACACCGGTACCGAGCCAACATTCCAAGTGGTTCGGGGAGGTCGGCTCTGTACAAGCAGAGTCGACATCACGGTGTGCAGCCGAAGTATCTTGTCAAGGATGGAGTCCTGGAGGGTGGACCCCGACATGGTCAGTTCCGATCACAACGCTCTAAGAATAGGACTCCGCGCTGGCCGTGCAAAAGCACCCGGCCCAGCACCAACCACTCGGATATATAATACACGCAAGGCAGACTGGGATAAGTTCCGAAAGGAACTAATCTTACAGCTCCAAAAGCGCCAGATCCGAGTGGAAAGAGTGTCGGCCGTAACCGCCCCCGAGGACATCGAAAACGTTGTCCTCGAGTATCAGGAGGCGGTTCGCCAAGCGTGTGAGACCGCAATCCCAAAGCTGAAGCGAGTACTGAAATATGAACCTCCGTGGATGACCTCCGAACTTCGGGCCCTGAAGCGCGATGCGGTTACTAAGAAGAATCGCATCCGCTGCGCGGCCCCAATTAGGAGGGAATTCGTCGTCCGCCAGTATCTCGACGCCCGGGAAAAGTATGAGTCTGCCGCAGAAGCGGCACAGACCCATAGCTGGAAGGAGTACTGCACCGCGCAAACAGGCGAAAGCCTGTGGGACGGCATCTACAGAGTCCTCCGTCAAACCTCGAAAAAGCAATAAGATTAACTTCTTGTGAGGGACGGAGTGACTCTTGATCCCAAGCAAAGTGCAGAACTCCTTGCAGCTACGTTCTTCCCGGACGATAGAGTGGAGGACGACTCTCCCGTACATTCCGTAATAAGGAGAGAGGCGGACCGCCCTCTGTGCGAGATTTCCTGTACAGAGGACGATCCGCCCTTCACCCTTGCGGAACTCAGGGAGGCGGTTCACGATTTCAGCGCTCGTAAAGCGCCTGGATCGGACGCGTTCACAGCTGACATCAGTGCCAAGAGCATTGAGGCAGATGAGCGGCTCTTCCTAGAGATAGCCAACAGGTGCCTCGCTGTGGGATACTTCCCGAAGCCGTGGAAGCGTGCGGCAGTCGTGACACTTCCCAAACCGGGAAAATCCGACTACCATCATCCAAAGTCTTACCGTCCGATTGGACTTTTGTCAGTCCACGGTAAGACTTTGGAAAAGATGATGGTACGTCGGATTAAGTGGCACGTACTGCCGACGCTAAATCCGGCCCAATTCGGATTTGTGCCACAGCGAAGCACTGAAGATGCCCTCTTTGCCTTGGTCGAGCACATTAGAGCTGAGGTCAGGGCAAAGAGGGTAGTTTTGATGGTGTCTCTAGACATAGAGGGGGCATTCGACAGCGCCTGGTGGCCAGCTATTAAACACCAGCTGGCCGCCAGGAAGTGCCCGGGGAACCTATACTCCACCGTATGCAGCTACCTCAACGACCGGGTCATTATTCGATACGCGGGCGCCGAATGCGTAAGGCCCACGACCAAAGGGTGCGTTCAGGGATCGATTGGGGGGCCCATATTCTGGAACCTCCTGATTGATCCGTTGCTGGGCGCCCTCGAGGAAGAGGGCCTGCGCGTGCAAGCCTTCGCCGACGACGTAGTGCTCGTCTTCTCGGGCTCCTCTCCGGAGACTATCGCGCGGACCGCTAACTCCGTCCTCCGGCGGGTCTACGACTGGGGCTTGGACAACAAGCTGCGATTTGCTCCACACAAAACCAACGCCATGGTGATCACCAAAAAACTGAAACTAACACCAATTCAGATCACCATGGGCGGCGAAAGCATAAAGATGGTCACTGAAACCAAGATCCTGGGTCTTATAATTGACCACAGGTTGTCTTTTAAGCCGCACGTCATTGACGTTTGCCGAAAGGCAACGGCCATCTATGGCCAATTGTCAAGGGCGGCTAAGACAACCTGGGGTCTGAACCCAGAGGTGGTCAGGACCATCTACATCGCCGCTGTGGAGCCAATCGTACTATACGCTTCAAGCGTCTGGGTCCCAGCCGTAGATCAAGTCGGAGTGCGGAAGTTTTTGGCTTGCTTGGCCCTCCTCTCCACCGATGCCTCAGTCTCTGTAGCCGAGTCTTGGCCGGAATTGCTCGACCGTTTATAAAAGGACCGTTTGCGGCCAACACCATATTCCGAGCAGCTGGACTCGTTTAAACTATCCGTGTCCATTGTTGCAGGTTTACAAGCTACAGGCAACAATGGAAACAGATAAACACACGGGAAAAAAAATTAAGACATAACTTACTAACTATCAATATATACTAATTAATAAATAAACTATATCTAAACACTAAACCTACTATAGAGTATCTAAGCACACAGTTCTTATTAACTACTTATATCTAAGTGTTACCACTACGCTAGTGTCCTCTAATTCAGCACACTGTCAGCGTCGCTGCTCGGCGCCACAGAGAGAAACGCGAGCCGCGATCGCCGCGCTCGTCGCGGGTCTCGCGGGAATGCGACACTAGCGACACCGCGACGCTCTGCGGAGCGTCACCCACAACTCGGAACAAAGGAAATGACTATTTCCCTTTGTATGGGTCCGATATTAACAAACGATATATCGTTGGATTCGTCTTGAAACGGCGATCTCAACGATATATAGCACTTAACTGATTAATTTACACACAGTGAAGTAAAAACATATAATATTTACTTCAAATTAAAAATTCTCACGGCCGTATATGTGGTCCGATTTTGAATTTAAAAACACTCACGTGTCTACCAGAGCCTGGTGCACCTCACAAACACTAAAAACAGGGGGGTTACCGCGACTCCCAGCGAGTAAACCACACCCAAACAATGTGTCACTATCACTTCAGATGTCGAGGTCGATAAATAATTTACCGAACGCTCGATAGTAATTACATCGCTGTATTCGTCGTAAAAAGGCGCGTCTTTTGATATATAGCAAGTATATATACACAAGCTATATACACACCAAAAGCCGTCGTGAACGCGGAGCGAAGTGAAAACGATGTTGTCACTACGACCGCACAACGACTTCAACCTAACCTAACCTTTTTTTTTTTTTTTTTTTTTAACGAGGAGGAAATACATTTACGTACTACCCCTGTGCACTATGTGGCACAGGGAGTGTGGGACTCAACCACTTAGACCATCTTCTACGTAGCTAGAAGTTGGCCAAGTTTGGTAAAACCCACTAAAACCTCCTCGAAAGCAGAGAGTTCCCCTTTTTGAGAGGTTCTCCGGGATCTTTGCAGGGCATTTCACCGGAGAACCTCGGGGAAAACCTAACCTAACCTAACCTAACCCTGAAATGACAAAAATGAAACAAGATATGGAAAATATGGTTCAAGAAGATAGCCAGGCTGAAACCACCCCCAAAAATCTGGATCATCTACTAGAAGGTATTAAGGCCCTTAATGTCAAGAGCGACAAGCTGCAAGAAGATATTGAACGCATCTCCTCACAAACAACGCGGTTTCTCGAGACACCGCCGCAAATTGCTGTATCGCCGACCTATGCGGACGTTGTAGCACGAGCTCCGGCCACATCCGGTCACGCAATAATCATAGGGAGCACGTCTCAAGACGACTCGAGCGAGAGCGTGCTCAAAAAGATTAGGGTGGCCGTCGATCCAATTAAAACTGGGGCCCGAGACGATAGTGTCCGCAGGGTACGAAACCAGCGCGTCGTGATCACATGCGGATCGAGGGAAGAGGTGGAAGTTGTGACAGGCCGACTCAAAGAGAGCCCGACACTCACTTACCAGCAAGTAAAGGGGAAGAATCCTCTCATAATTATTAAGGATGTCCTGTCAGACCTTAAGGACGAAGACGTTCTTTTGGCCCTGACAGCACAAAACAAGTGGTTATTTTCTGGGCTCTCAGAAGAGGAGCAAACAATGGAGATCCGATTTCGAAGACGGTGCCGCAACCCTCACGTAAACCATATCGTTATGCGCGTAGCTCCAAAGCTGTGGCAGCGGGTGACGGCGGAAGGTTCAGTCCACATTGACCTCAAGCGGTCAACGGTGGAGGACTTCTCGCCGGTCATCCAATGTACCCGCTGTCTTGGATTTGGACACGGTCGACGAAACTGCAAAGAAGCTGCTAGCCTATGTAGTCACTGTGGTGGCCCTCACCTACGACACGATTGCCCTCATTATATTGTGGGAGAACAACCATGCTGCCTAAATTTCCGGAGCGCCGGTCTGGAGAAAGCAGACCATGGGGCTTTTAGTGTCGAGTGTCCGGTCAAGCGAAAGTGGGACTCCATAGCCCGCCTGAGCGTGACGTATTGCTGAGGGACCCGCAGTACTCGGTCTTAAACATGATATTTACAATCTGTTAAAAAATTATATTACGAGAATCCTTATTCAAAATTATTTTCTACATTATTGAACTTTTTGAGATATTACTACTAAAAAGAAAAAAAAAAAATAGTTATCAAGTAAACTTTTATTCTTACACTACTAAACTAATTGAAATATAAATAATTGTCTATCGAATATCAGTTGTAATATAATAGTTTTTTTTTATGTGTAAGCTTTAAAGGTGTCTATAGCAGTATTCAGTTATGATTTGTTATTGACTTTTATAATATATAAAAATAAATTGAAAAGCTTTCAGGCTTATTATGCTCTTTATAACCGTTTAGGCTACAACATAAGTATCAACTTTGTTTTTAAAGATTTATAGAATATCTGTACATTTGTCATTAAAACTATATACTTAAATCATTAATGAATAAGGAACATAGCCTTCTATTATGAAAATTAATAAGAAAATGAAATAGTAATAACAATACATATAAATAATAGTATGCAAATTATTAAAAATGCAATGACAACATGTATATATTTTTATTTTTATTTTCAATATTAAGTCAATTATTACAACATTAATTATATTATTTTGATTTTTAGTTAATTTACACTTTTCTGGGTGACTATAACAATGTATATATATTTTTATATAGCACTGTAAAGTTATCATGCAGCTATGATTATTATTGAGTAAATATTAAAAACAATTTGGAATCCCTTTCATTTCATTATATCAGCTCTTTATGACTAAGCTAAAATACTCTTATTATTATCGATATGAAGATTATATGTTTAAAAAATTGTGCCTTAATTGTTAAAACTATGTATATAAGTAACTTTAAGTGTTTAGCTATTTGAAACAAATACAAGCAATATATTTAGTTGAATATTATAGCGTATGAGAACAAAGAATTTTGTAAAAGTGAAAGTTAGTTTAGTTTTTTTTTTATGTCTTGGCTTTTAAAAGTTTCTATAGCACTGTAAATTATGTAACCATTATTTGTGATAAATTTTTGAAAACTTGTCAGGCTTACTACTCACATAAGGTACAGGTAAAATACTCGTTTCTATATCGGTTAAGAATACTTAAATGTTAAAAATGTAATTAAAAGTCGGAAGAAATTTAAAACAATGTATTTTATGTTATATATATAGTTAACTGAATATTTATGCATATGAGTACAACAAATTTTGTCCGTCCAAAATGGTTGTACTCATAATTATTTTATGAAATAGAAAATACACAAAGTGTTGGTAAGAAGAGATTGTCTGATGTCTGTCTATATGGTAATAGATGGACCAGGCATCTCTAATTAGTAATATTTTTTATTGTATTGATTGCGAAGTAGCATTTTATGTTAACTTTTTTATTATTGTAAAGAGCTGCCAGAAAAAAAATATATATAAAAGAAAAAAAATATTAAAAAAAAATATTAAAAAAAAAAACAAAAACAAAAAAAAAACACAAAAAAAATATTAATAAAAAAAAAACCGGCAGTCTATCTGAGAACTGAGAAATGTACTAATATACACAACAATGTTGAACTACGATACTACGAATAAGATCTAGCAAATATGATCAACTCACTTTCAGCAAATATTGTAAGATATGCCTGTAAAATAGGATCACAACCCCGACCGTTTGATGGTTGGGAATAACTTGGAGCGAAATAAATAAAAAAAAAAAAAAAAAAAAAAAAAAAAAAACCTAACCTAACCTAACCTAACCTAACCTAACCCAGTCTTGACCAAACTACCGTGTCGACAACGTATTGCTCCTTGTTAAAAAATAAAATCAGTGGTAAAAAGTGATCGTATCGTTGTGAAAATTGCTACAGTGTCTCATTAGTGCTCAATACACCAGGATTAGTGTTGGTGAAAGTTTTGTGCAGCGCGCTCCGAAGATACGGGCCCTGGACTTTGTGTCAACTGCCCCGAGTTGTTGCTGCAGCAATCAAGAAACGCTACACTAATTCCTGTAGCGCTGATCGAGATCTGCCTACCGCTCCAAGTTTGGTAAAAATCGGACGTCGGATTGCGGAGATATTGAGGGATAAAGGTGCATTCCATAACCTCAACGACGTTGTATGGGAGAAGGAAGCACGCGACACCACGCGGTCTGGAAAATTTTAGACAGCCCGTGCAACATTGACATCTGACAGCCGACACCCTGAAATACTCTGCACCACTGATACACCAACCAGTGAAAATATAGATCCGACAAACGGAACAAGGCAGTCGTCTAAATACACCGCGACAAACACCTGAGGCCTGAGGTATACCCTATAACGTATAATCCTGCACCCTTACTTACCATTAACGCCCTGGTTATCTCTATGTACGAACCCACTTAATCTCCCCCCCCCCCCACCCCTTTTTTTTTCTAACAGAACTAATTACACCTAAACATCACCCCATAAAACTTCCCCCCCCCCCACACTTCACCCCCCTTGGTCCTATCTTTGGAACCAAGGCAGATAGGATAGGCGAGTTTGGGTTCGCCTGAACCGCAAAATCAAGATCTATTGATTGGCCCCTCCAGAATTCTAAAATTAATAATATTTTGTAAGTTATATGGATTTTTATGTTTAGATTTTTATTTTGTTTGTAGATACGTTAAATATAGGTACAACGTAACAGTGTTTGGGCTCATTAGAATCCTTACATTACATTAAGCTCTATTTACCTTACTTTCAATTTAATTTCTAAATTTACCTTATTTAAAAAAAAAAATGTAATTACTTTCTTATTCATTTTGTATATTCAGTTGTCATTCAATTAAGGCTGTTAGCGTGTTAGTTCCTATTTACTTGCTGCCGTTCCGGAAATGTCTTCTTCCGCAGCATCATCTCGCCCTACTACCAGAGCTGGCGATAAGGGGTTGGTAGCCACAGCTATGGCCACTAAACGACCATCATCTGACCCCGGGAGGCTTAAGCCATCGACAAGCCGAAAACTCGACGCGGGGGAGGGTTCCTTCACCGGAAGTGATTTCGGTGCGGGCTCGGGCAGTAAGCCCGGCAGCGCTGAACTGGCGCAAGCGCTCCAATGGGAGGCGGATTACCACACTCCGCCATCGGGAGGACGTCCCACCTGCGCTGGGGAGCCCGTGAGCCCAACCGCAACCCTCCTAAAAGATGCGAACCGCGTGTACCAGTGGGCGAAGGAAGAGCTGGAGAAATCCGGAAATCTTAAGGGCTCTATTAAAGCAACCGTAGTGGAGGGCCTCAATTTTTTATATGAGGCTACACTTCACGTTAATAGTGTACGGTGCGACCTCCAATTAAAGGTCGCTAACATGAAGAGACGCCACGCAGAGGACATCTCGAGGAGGGAGTCCAGCCACACGGAGCAGGTCATGCTCCTTACGCAGCGGCTGGAGAGGGCGGACGTGAGTGGACAGACTGCGGAGTTGCGAAAGGAGCTGGAGGCACTTCGCAAAATAGTCGAATTTGACCTTATCCAGCAGGTCAAACTGTTCCCCTCTCCACCCGCAGCGGACCTGGGCTCCCTGCTGGGAGAATTAAAATCAATGCGTGAGGAGGCAACTTACATGCTTGCTGAGGTGCGAGCTCTGGGGGCTAAAACAACGAAGCTCCGGGAGGAGCCTACACAGGCTCAAGTGCCACCTTCATATGCGGCAATGGCCGCCAAGGCGCCGGCAAAGTCCGGCCACTCAATAGTGGTGACAAGTAAGTCGCCCGAGGATTCGAGCGACAACGTTGTCGCCAAAATAAGAGTGGCCGTTGACGCTACTAAAACTAGCGCCAAGGTGGATAGCGTCCGCAAAGTGCGCAATAAGAAGGTGGTGCTCACTTGCGGCACCAAAAGTGAGGTGGAGGCTGTAAAGACCCGGCTCGGGGCCAACTCTGGCCTCCAAGTCCAAGAGGCGAAGGGTAAGAACCCGATCGTAATCATCAGGAACGTACTCGCTTGCCTCAAGGATGAGGAGGTCATCGAAGCCCTAAGAGCACAGAATCGGGAGCTCTTTACAGGCCTCCAAAAAGACCACATAACGGTAGAAACATGTTTTCGCCGTAGGTGCCGCAATCCGCACCTCACTCATGTTGTCCTGCGTGTGGCCCCTCCACTCTGGCGCCGCCTGACGGACGAGGGATCTGTCCACCTGGACCTTAAGCGGTCTAAAGTGGAAGACTTCTCGCCCGTCATACAGTGTTCGAAATGCTTAGCATTCGGACACGGTCGGCGTCACTGCAAGGAGTCTTCGGACCTTTGCAGTCACTGCGGGGGGCCACACGTAAGGTCCGAATGCCCCGATTATGTCACGGGGGAGCCGCCCAGCTGCGTAAACTGCAGACACGCAAAGCTGGATAAGACCGACCACGGTGCGCTTAGCAGTGACTGTCCGGTGAGGCGGAAATGGGATGCCATTTCCCGCCTTGGCGTGTGTTATTGCTAAGGGCACCGCGGTTGTGTTTCCAGGCGGTCGTAGGCTCGGGGATGCTGCTTCAAGGCACATGATACAGGTAAACCTGCAGCGGAAGCGATTGGCAACCGATGAGCTGATGGCTGAAGCTGTCAGCCAGAAGGTGAGCCTGGCAATGCTGCAGGAACCCTACACAAGTAATCAAGGTGCCTTGAAGCGGTATCCGGGGGTCCGCGTCTATCAGATGGACCAGGGGACAAGTAGAATCAATCCCGCAAAGGCCGCAATAGCGGTCTTTGATAAAGACCTCCAGGTTAGGTGTGACCCGAGCCTCCAGTCGGAGAACATAGTGGCAATCACCATTGAGTTCTCCGACTGGACACTTGGGATAGTATCCGCCTACCTGGAAGGGGATAAGCCCCTGGACCCATACCTGGAACGTCTATCCAGCGTCCGATCCAAATTGGGAACCTTGAGTGTTGTGATCGGAGGTGACTTTAATGCGTGGAGCCCCTGGTGGGGTAGCACGCTCGAGGACCACCGGGGAACCGAATTGGCAGGGTACTTTGATGACAACGAGCTGCACATCCTAAACACTGGGACTGAACCCACATTTCAGGTGGTTCGGGAAGGTCGGCTCTGCACAAGCAGAGTCGACATCACGGTGTGCAGCCAAAGTATCCTGTCAAGGATGGAGTCCTGGAGGGTGGACCCAGACATGGTCAGTTCCGATCACAACGCCCTAAGGATAGGCCTTCGCACAGGTCGTGCGAAAGCACCTGGCCCAGCACCAACCACTCGGGTTTACAACACTAGAAAGGCAAACTGGGATAAGTTCCGAAAGGAACTTATCCTACAGTTACAAAACCGCCAAATCCGAGTGGATAAAGTGTCGGCCATAACCGCCCCCGAGGATATCGAACACGTTGTCCTCGAATATCAGGAGGCGGTTCGTCATGCGTGCGAGGCCGCCATCCCAAAGTTGAAGCGAACACTGAAGTATGAACCACCTTGGATGACCTCCGAACTTCTGGCCCTGAAGCGCGACGCGATTACTAAAAAGAATCGCGTGCGCTGCGCGGCCCCAACAAGGAGGGAATTCGTCGTCCGCCAGTACCTGGATGCCCGGGAAAAGTATGAGTCTGCCACACAAGCGGCTCAGACCCATAGCTGGAAGGAGTACTGCACAGCGCAAACGGGCGAGAGCTTGTGGGACGGTATTTACAGAGTCCTCCGTCAAACCTCGAAAAAACAAGAAGATAAACTTCTTGTGAGGGACGGAGTGACTCTGGATCCCAAGCAAAGTGCAGAGCTCCTTGCAGCTACGTTCTTCCCGGACGACAGGTTGGAGGACGACAGTCCCGTACATTCCGCAATAAGGAGGGAGGCGGACCGCCCTCTGTGTGAGTTAGCTTGCGCAGGGGACGATCCGCCTTTCACCCTTGCGGAACTCAGGGAGGCGGTTCACGACTTCAGTGCTCGTAAAGCTCCCGGATCGGACGCGTTCTCTGCAGACATCAGTGCCAAGAGCATTGAGGCAGATGAGCGGCTCTTCCTAGAGATCGCCAACAGGTGCCTCGCTGTGGGGTACTTCCCGAAGCCATGGAAGCGTGCGGCAGTCGTGATACTTCCCAAGCCGGGAAAGTCCGACTACCATCATCCAAAGTCTTACCGTCCGATTGGACTCTTGTCCGTCCACGGTAAGATTTTGGAGAAAATGATGGTACGTCGGATAAAGTGGCACGTACTGCCGACGCTGAATCCGGCTCAATTCGGATTTGTGCCACAGCGAAGCACTGAGGATGCCCTCTTTGCCTTGATCGAGCACATCAGAGCTGAGGTCAGGGCAAAGAGGGTAGTCCTAATGGTGTCTCTAGACATAGAGGGGGCATTCGATTGGGGGACCCATATTCTGGAACCTCCTGATCGATCCATTGCTGGGCGCCCTCGAGGAAGAGGGCCTACGCGTGCAAGCCTTCGCCGACGACGTAGTGCTCGTCTTCTCGGGCTCCTCTCCGGAGACTATCACGCGGACCGCTAATTCCGTCCTCCGGCGGGTCTACGACTGGGGCTTGGACAACAAGCTGCGATTTGCTCCACACAAGACCAACGCCATGGTGATCACTAAGAAACTGAAATTAACACCTATTCAGATCACCATGGGCGGCGAATGTATAAAGATGGTAACTGAAACCAAAATCCTGGGCCTTACTATCGACCACAGGTTGTCTTTTAAGCCACATGTCGCCGAAGTTTGCCGTAAGGCAACGGCCATTTATGGCCAACTATCAAGGGCGGCTAAGACAACCTGGGGTCTGAACCCAGAGGTGGTCAGGACCATCTACATCGCCGCTGTGGAGCCAATCGTACTATACGCTTCAAGCGTCTGGGTCCCAGCCGTAGATCAAGTCGGAGTGCGGAAGTTGCTGGACGCAGTTCAGCGCGGGTTCGCGCGGAAGATCATCCGGGCCTACAAAACCGCCAGTTTGAGTGCGACGCTGATCCTGTCAGGTATCTTGCCACTCGACCTGAGAATCCGAGAGGCAGCAGAACTGTACCGCTATAAAAGGGGCGAGGACATTGATGGTATGGCAGACAGGAAGGCTGAACAGTGGGTTAGCTTCCTGGATGCTCCCCATCCAGCCCTCGCTCCTGAGGTAGAATTCTGTTGCCTCGAGGAGACACAGGCCGAAACCGGCGTGGTAGAAGTGCAGGATGACCAAAGAGAAGGAGAGGGTTATCTGCAGGTCTACACCAACGGCAGCAAGATACAGGGCAGGGTTGGAGCCGGAAATTCATACAGGCGGCGAGGCCTGGAAGTCAGAGCAAGGAAACTCAAATTAGAGGATTATTGCTCTGTCTTTCAAGCCGAAATGTGCGCAATTTCAAAGGCTATCGAGGACATCTTGAAGATGCCCGACATGAGGGTCGAGATCCTTAGTGACTCCAGGTCGTCGTTGGAGCTGCTAAGGGATCGATCCTCATTCAACCCGATAGCCTTCGAAATCAAAAACCTGATTCGGCGGGCCCGAGATATGGGTAAAACCATTCGGTTCCGCTGGGTCAGAGCGCATGTAGGTATTGAGGGGAACGAGAGGGCTGACCACTTGGCGAAGGATGCGGCGCTCCACTCGAAACAGAGGGCTGCGTACGACGGAGTGCCGGTTTCGACTCTTCGCCGTGGAATAAGAGCCAGGAGCCTCGGCGTCTGGCAGGAGCGTTACACTGCGGGCCAAACCGCAAGTGTCACAAAGGCGTTCCTGCCAGACGTCGCGACGGCTTATAAGCTGGTGCGGGAGGCACCCTTCTCCGCTCTGATGGCCCAAGTCATCACGGGTCATGGTGGCTTCTCGGCGTATCTCCACCGGTTCGGACTGAAGGATAGCCCAGTGTGCATTTGTGACGGTCAAACGGACGAAAGCGCAATGCACCTGGTGCTCGAATGCCCTAGGTTCGGTCGGTGGAGATACGATCTTGAGGTCCAGAGTGGAGTGGCCGTACTGGAGGCCAACCTCCCCATATTTTTGTCTGGCCACGGAAGACTTTTTGAGGCATTTTGCCTCAAAATCTTGGTAGATGTGCTGCCAAAGAACGGCAGCAATATAAATTTTAAGAATGTAAAAATGTAATTGTGTTTGTAAGCAAAATAGATTTAATTGTATATATAGAATAAATAACACTAGGCTTAAATAATGTAATTTAAAATATAGCAAGGCATTTGTAGAGCCTGGTTCCCTATGATTCAGCATAGGGACCTTTTTACAAACCTTAGCCTCTAAGATTGATTGTGTGTGTGCATAGAGTAAGATAGGATTAAGTCATTGTAATATAGTAAGTCAAATAATAGTCAAATTTAATTGTAACATAAATACATAGTAGTAGCCTAAGAACTGGAAAAAAATGTATTTAATTAAGTAGATATCGGGATCAGGTCCACTGCGGTGGGGAAGAGCCCCGCGACCACTTCCTCTACAAGCGCTGGCTCCAAGACCTCGGTGAGCGGAGCCCCCCCACCCTTCAGCTTGTTTCGAGCTGAATGGTAAGGGCGCCCCCACGGGTCCCTCTCCAGGCCATCGAGAAGGTCCTCATAGGCCTTCTCTTTAGCCTGCCTGATCGCAGTCTGGAGAGCCCTCTTTCGGTCATAATATACCGTTCGAAGGCCCTCCATTACTTCAGGCGTATCGCCTCTCCGACGCCGACTCCGCAGATAGGCCCTACGGGCCCCTATGCTTTCGGTGCGTAGGACGGCTAGCTCCTGTGACCACCAGAAAACAGCCGTCCTGCGCGGGGCCCTCTTCCAACGTGGCATCGAAGAATCCGAGAGGGAATTCATCGCCCTCTTAAAGTCAAGAGCCAGCGCTTCCACGTCGTCCGTCATAGCTGGGCCTCCGGGCCTCAGCCACGATCTTATGATCGCCACCTCCTCGGCCAATTCCCGATCAAGGTGACTAATCACCCATCTCGGGAAGGCCGAGTTCACCCCCTCCGGTGGGATCCCAGGAGCCGGGCAGCAGCTAGATGTGAGGACCCCCAGTCGGATGTACCTGTGGTCCGACAGGGTCTCCACATCCTCCACCACCCGCCAGCCAGTGACCCTGCACGACGCCTCAGGGGAGGCGAGGGTAATGTCAACTATCGATGCCCCCTGAGGCCTCACGCACGTCGCTACTCCCCCGGTGTTAAGAGCGACGAGACCCAGCTCAGCCGCCCATGCCACCAAGGGAGCACCCCACACTCCGGTCATGGTGTCGCCCCAACTGCGTGAGCGACAGTTGAAGTCCCCCATGACCAATATGAGGCGGGACCTGGCCCTCCTGATGGCCGGCCCAAGGCAGCCCAGGAAGCCCTCAAACTCCCACAGAGGTCTGTTAGGGGAAAAATATACCCTCACCACTGTTAGAGGGCCCCAGTCTGCTACGACAAAGCCATCCCCCCTTTCCCGAGCTATCACGGGCGGACCCCCTGACCGTGCAACAATTGCGACCAAGCCATGAGAGTCCGCCGCCCAATTACTTCTCTCGGGAGGACTATATGGCTCCGCCGCTACCGCCACATCCACACCCCACTCGGCCATTGACTGCAGGAATAAGTCCTGTGCCCCAGCCGAGTGATTGAGGTTCCCCTGAAGGAGCTCGAACAGTGTCGTACCGTCCATTACGACGACATTTGTTCAAGCTCCCCCTGAGGAGCAACCGTACCCTCCAGACTGGTGGGCGCGCTCGGTGCGCTCGGTTCCATGGACATGGCGGGGGCCGGCACCCCCGTTCTCGGTGTGTTCCTTTTAATTAGCGGGGGGTTGCACCTCCGCCCCCCCATGCGGTGTCCTGCGGGTGCTCCGGCATCGGCACAGACGTCGCACCTTGGCTCTTCGGTGCAACTTTGTGCAAGGTGCCCTGCCCCACCACAGCGGCAACATAGGCCGCTGCGGTCCTTTGCAGTGCACGTTGCACTGCCATGTCCGATGCCGTAGCACCGGAAGCACCGTAAAGGCCTAGCCTCAAGGAGGGTGACCCGTACGGTGCTCCATCCGATACAAAGGCGATCCTGCATGATCGCCTTTGCTGCTGTGGTGGGGCACTTTATTATCGTGCTGCCCATGGAGATACGCCCCGCACGCACATGTTCACGGGGAACATTCCCCCTGGCAGCAACGGCCCCCACCACCTCATCTAGCGTCACGCTGTCTTATTTATTATTTATTTATTATTTATTTATTTATTATTATTTATATCCACGGATTTCACAGGCCGGTTGACAGTCGCGATCCCTGCTAATGCTCCCCGTATTTCCTCAGCAAGCCTATCAGCTTGCTGAGACCGCTCGGGCCCCCCAATTTCGAGAATTCGGCTTCCCAGGGCCGTTTTCCGCGTGCGGACCTCCTTCACCCCTATGTCCGCCAAGCTGACCCGCTGCTTAGCAGCGGTGAGTGCCCAAGCATACGTTGCGCCCCCCGCTACCGCATCCTTGGACAGGGTGATGACCACCGCTGCAGTTGAAGGTGGCCTGAGGCTCACCTTCGCTTTGGGCGATCCTGCCAGCCCATCTCCCTTTGTCGGCTTCACCGACTTCACCGGCTCCACTGGCTTGGTGGACTCAGTCGCACGTATCCGGCGGATTCCAGCCTGCGCGGTCAACGTCGTGTTGACCGTTGTTGGAGCAGGCTGCGTCCTCTTCTTTTTTCCCCTCGCCGCCACCTTGGTCCACGAATCGGCTGGAGGATTTGCCGCTGGGACAGGGGGGCCCTGGGGAGCTTCCTCTCTAGTGCTTCGCTCGACCTGTCTGGTGGCAGCTACCAGGGGCGGCCGGACCACCGGTGCCGGCAGCAACCGGTCTTCGATACCAGCCAGCTTGGCGTCCATCATCTCGCCGATTGTTCGCGCCAGGTCACCCTTCAGACCTTCGACCACCTTCTTGATGATGGCTGCCTCCGAGGATGGAGCCTCCGCCACCACTGTGTCCTCCACAGCCTTGCGTTCCGAGAACTCCCTGCGCATGGCCTTCAGGTCATTCTCAAGGTCAGTGACCCGCGCTCTCAGGCGATTGTTGTCGTTTGACAACCGCCGCGCTTCATCGCGGAGCTGCCGCGACTCCTCTTCTGCGGTCCTTGCCGTCAGGACCTCAACCATCTCCGCCATATCTTTGGCGGCAATCTTAAGGTCGCGCACGTAGCCACCCTTCAGGTTGCCCGACTTTAAGGCGATGTCCAGGATCTTCTGGGACCGCTTATTCGCCCGTTGCAGGATTTCGAACCCCGCCATCCTCTCCAGGTCCTTGCCTAGAATCTCATCCGAGATTCCAGGCTCGGCATCAAGCTCAACAGCAGCAGGCTTCCGGAAAGCCTGACCCCTGAGCTTCTTCTCCATCTCTCTCTCATATTCACTTTCCTTACCCGATAGTAAGGCTTTTTTGGCCTGAGCCAACCCTGTTGAGTGACCCGCAGCCTTTTTTTTGGCTTGCTTGGCCCTCCTCTCCACCGATGCCTCAGTCTCTGTAGCCGAGTCTTGGCCGGAATTGCTCGACCGTTTATAAAAGGACCGTTTGCGGCCAACACCATATTCCGAGCAGCTGGACTCGTTTAAACTATCCGTGTCCATTGTTGCAGGTTTACAAGCTACAGGCAACAATGGAAACAGATAAACACACGGGAAAAAAATTAAGACATAACTTACTAACTATCAATATATACTAATTAATAAATAAACTATATCTAAACACTAAACCTACTATAGAGTATCTAAGCACACAGTTCTTATTAACTACTTATATCTAAGTGTTACCACTACGCTAGTGACCTCTAATTCAGCACACTGTCAGCGTCTGCCCTCACTCTTGGAAAACACGTCCAGATTTTTCTGGGGAAGAACCGAAGAAGAGGAGGAAAAAAATTATTTTGCGACTGAAATAGACTACAAAACTACTTTTTTTGAATTTTAATGCTGTGCACTACATCTGCCTCCTTCGTTTAAGACCACTCCCAGATTTTTCTGGTGAGGCTACGAAGTAGGAGAAGGAAAAATTTAATTTGCGCCTAAACAGGTTCGTCAATCCAAAATTATTAATAACGATCAAGAGCCCCTCGTTAATACGCATCTTTTGAGACCCATCACAGAATTTTTGGTCAAGGCCTCGAAGTAGGAGAGGCAAAAAAACAACATCCTGGTGTGAGCCATCAGCCATTCGAAGAGTCCGACGGGATCCAAGGGTACCAGAAGATCGGCCGCGACGAGCTCCTTACGAAGACACCAATCAACAGTAATTTTAATTAATTTTTAACCATAAACCAGCCTTTTTTCGTTTTATAAGTAAAAAATTTTAAATTTGTAATTAAGATAGTAATCGTAAAATTAACTCTTAAATTAATTGTGTGGTACTGCTAGAAGGAGCTCTTTACTCTCTTTTCAGGCATACCAAGCAAGCTGACGTACCTTAATATACTAAAGTACAAACATCATTACCAAGTTATATTTTGCGGCTTATAACTGCAAAATACAGGTTGGTAAAATTTTGTGTTCTGAAATACGGCTAAGGGTGACACGTTTTAGATTCAATTTAATTAAATTTAATTAATTTTTAGACAATAGATTGCCACAAGCAAACATACAAAAAATCTTCAAATAGTCATAACACCCGTCTCAGTTGACTCAGACCCTTCGAGTTTGGGTTCCAACGGATCCTTTCCTCGAGGGGAACAGTTTGGATCAGGCGGATTTCCCCCCAAATACCCCCCCCCCCAAAATATTTTTTTTTTGACCTCACCCCCTTTCTCTCAACTTTGATCCCTGTGCTCACAGACCCCTCGAGTTTGGGCTCAAACTGCCTGTCTCATTGAGAGGAACAGTTTGGCTCTGACGGATTACCCCCTTGACCTCCCCCCCCCCTTAAAAAACCAACAAAATTATTTTAACACGTCCATAGGCCGTCCCCCGAAAACTCCCCCCCCCTCATTTTTGACCTCACCCCCTCTAGGGCTAACTTTGGCCCCTGTGCTCCCAGACCCCCCAAGTTTGGGCTCAACGAACCCTCTCATCGAGAGGAACAGTTTGGCCCCGACAGATTTACCCTAAGACCTCCCCCTCCCCTTAAAATCTCAAATTTCACATTTACACATATAAATAATTGAATATATACATCTAATGGCTCTTTGTAGAACCCCGACAAAAACCCATAACCCAGTAGAGTACGAGGAACCAATGTCACCGCCCAAAACGGCAACCACTGTGTCATCTACAGTCCGACGCAGTATCGGACTAGGGGAAGCCATAGGTAATGAGCATCTTAATACTACACCCACTACCAGTAGCACAGTGCAGGAAGGACCTAGCCAGCAGTACAAGGATAGGCTGACAGAAGCTAGAGCTTGCCTAAGTAAGGGTAAGAAGCATCTCAGTAATTCACGCAATATAAAAACCGACTTAAAGCTGGCGGTGACGGAGGCTTTTGACCAACTCTACCAAATAATAAAGGAACAGGATCAAGAATTAAACGATAAGGGAAAGAAAGAGCAAACATCCAGCAGGAAGGAAACCAGTAGGCAGGGAATGAACGACGCAGAAAACATAGACATGAACAACCTCATGAAAGAACTAATAACAACAAGGGAGCACCTACATGATAATAACCAAAAAATGCAAGAGTTACAGAACTTGATAGAAGAGCAGAAAAATTCGTTCAAATCAGCAACCTACGCGAGTATAGTAGCCGGTCAAACTAGAGGGAAAAACCATGAAAGGATGGCCCTGCACTCCATAGTAATAGCGTCGGAGGACGAAACTGATACGGGAGAGAAGGTGCTAAGTAAAATAAGAGACGCCGTCGATGCAAAAGAAGGATGGGTCCAAGTAGAAAGGGTGCGAAAAGCAAAGGACAGAAAAATAATTATGAGCATGCGGAACAAAGAAGACAGAAATAGAGTCAAAGAAAGAATAGAAAAATCGGGTTTAAAGTGTGAGGAGGTGCATAACAAGGATCCCCTTATTATAATAGTGAAAAATGTTTTAGCGGTTCACACAGACTCGGACATTAAAAAGGCCCTAGCAAATCAAAATAAACATATTTTAGAGGGACTGCACCCACAGGCGATTCGGATGGAAGTCAAATACAGGAGAAAGACCAGAAACCCTCATATGTGTCACCTTGTAATGAGTGTCTCTCCACAGATATGGAAGCGGGTTACGGAGAATGGTCAGCTCCATATCGACATTCAAAGAATCCAAGTCGAGGACCAGTCTCCTTTACTACAATGCACGAGATGCCTTGGCTATGGCCATGGAAAACGATTTTGCATAGAGGAGGTGGACTCTTGTAGCCACTGTGGCGGCCCACACTTAAGGGCGGATTGCCCCAAGTGGACGTCGAGCGCGCCCCCTTCATGCAAAAACTGCATAAAAGCTAAAGCAGATATAAATGATCACAATGCATTTAGCCAAACATGTCCAGTGCGAAAGCGGTGGGATGACCTAGCGAGGTCATCCGTAGCATATTGCTAAGGGCACCTCGACGGAAAACCATACATACGCTCTCATCCAAGCCAATCTTCAACGAAAGCGCCTCTCCACAGATGCACTTTTTATCGAGGCGGCGAAGAGGAAATCTGCCTTTGCTCTTATACAGGAGCCTTATATCGGATCGACTGGCTATATGAAAAACTACCGAGGCACGAGGATATTCCAGGTAAAGGGAGTTGACCCCGTTAAGGCGGCAATAGTTGTTTTTGACTCGAATATAGATATTGTTCAATATCCACAATTGTCCACGCCAAACATCATAGTGGTGGGGGCAAAGACCGGAGCCTGGAATGTCACGATAGTATCCTTCTGCTTTGAGCCCGATCAGCCAATCGATCTATACCTCTCACAACTTCAAAAAATAAGGGACGAAGTAGGGCCGGTTAAGCTTCTGATAGGTGGCGATGGCAACGCCAAAAACCTATGGTGGGGTAGTAAAGTTGACGATGCAAGGGGCGAAAAGCTGATGGACACGATTGACAATATGGGGCTACATATCTTAAACATAGGAGACACGCCAACGTTTGACACTATAAGAGGTGGTAAAAGTTATAAGTCAAACGTCGACCTCACGGCTTGTTCGACGAATTTGTTGGACAGAATTCTAAACTGGAGGGTAGATGAAGCTTTGACGAGTTCAGACCATAACGGAATACTTTTTGACATTGCTCTTCGTAGATCGCGTGGTGTGGGTATCGCTAGGACAACCAGAGTGTTCAACACTAAAAATGTTAACTGGTCTCGGTTTCGGAAGAAACTGGATCAGCTGAACCAAGATAATAACTTAACATCAGTAGATATAGACACAATTAACACCATAGAACGCCTGGAGGAAGTGGCGACGCTCTACACATCTAATATCACAAAAATCTGCGAAGAATTGTTATCAAAAAAGAAGAAGTGCCAGCAGTTAGGGATGCCGTGGTGGTCTGACGAACTCGAAAAGCTGAAAAGAGAAGTGGGTACCTTCAAAAATAGGATTAAACGAGCTGCTGAGTGTCGGCGTAGTTCAGTGGTAGCAGAATACCTAGCAAAGAAGGACGAGTACGAAGCAAAAGCTAAGGAAGCCCAAATCATCAGCTGGAAGTCCTTTTGTGAAAAGCAGGATGGTGAGAGCGTATGGGATGGCATTTATAGAGTTATAGGTAAGACAAAAAGAAGGGAGGAAGATCTTCCGTTAATAAAAAATGGAAAAACGCTCGAGGACAATGAATCTGCGGAACTACTGGCGGAGAGTTTCTACCCAGATGATACCACAAACGGGGATACTAAGTGGCACTCTCACATCAGAAACAAGGCCGATAGCATAAATATAAGTAGAAAGGAAAATGAAAGTACTGACCCACCCTTTAAAACGCAAGAATTAAGCTGGGTCTTAAAGACTTTTTGCCCAAAGAAAGCGCCAGGTTCAGACGGCCTCACGTCAGATATTTGTTCCAATGCCATTAGTGTTAATCCTGCGCTGTACCTATCAATAATAAATAAGTGTCTCGAGCTGTTCCATTTTCCAGTAATATGGAAGGAAGCCACCGTGGTAGTACTTCGGAAACCTGGAAAAGGGAACTACCAAGACGTCAAGTCTTACCGCCCATTGGCCTCCTACCAATATTAGGAAAGATCTTTGAGAAGCTGTTGATGAACAGAATCAAGTACCACGTAATTCCAAGGATAAGTACTCGCCAGTTTGGATTCATGCCACAAAAAGGTACCGAGGACGCCCTCTATGAACTAATAAAACACATAAGAACTAAACTTGACCAGAAAAAATTAACTACATTGGTGTCATTGGACATAGAGGGTGCCTTCGATAGCGCCTGGTGGCCCATGATTCGAGTTCGACTGGCAGAGGAAAAGTGTCCATGGAACTTGAGGAAGGTAGTTGACAGCTACCTCAATAACAGGACGGTTAAGGTGAGATATGCTGGTGCAGAGTACCGCAAAAACACAAGTAAGGGGTGCGTGCAGGGGTCAATCGGGAGTCCAATTTTGTGGAATTTGTTGCTGGATCCTCTGCTGAAAGAACTAATTGAAATTGGAGTATACGCGCTGGCCTATGCTGATGATGTTGTACTGATTTTTGACGGAGAGTTTGATACCGCTCTGGAAATAGAGACAAAGGCCAACGCCACTCTCGAGTATGTTCGGGCGTGGGGTGTCGACAACAAGCTAAAATTTGCTCCGCATAAAACCAGTGCTATGCTTATGACCAGACGTAT
Organism: Leptidea sinapis; assembly: GCF_905404315.1. Classification (NCBI taxonomy): domain Eukaryota; kingdom Metazoa; phylum Arthropoda; class Insecta; order Lepidoptera; family Pieridae; genus Leptidea; species Leptidea sinapis. Next base: position 13,922,707 of record NC_066284.1, on the reverse strand, counting down.
AAAATACGACACCCCTCGTCTGATCATGGAACTGATGTGACAATGCTCAAAGAAATTAAACTTCTAGGACTAATTATCGATAAAAAATTAACTTTTAACTCTCACGTCAAAAATCAGTGCAAAAAAGCTATAACAGCGTATAAGCAGCTCTCAACGGCAGCAAAAACAAGCCTACACCCAGAGGTAGTTCGGATAATATATATAGCAACTATTGAGCCTATAATATTATATGCTGCCAGTGTTTGGGCCCCTGCTGCAAACAAAATCGGGATACGAAATAAGCTAAGGTCAGTACAGCGCAGGTTTCTGCAAAAAATCTGTAAGGCGTATCATACTGTATCATTCAACTCGGTATCGATACTGTCAAGAACTCTCCCTCTGGATATCCGAGTAATGGAATGTGCCACTCTATTTAAAATCAAAAAAGGGGAACCACTTGAAAACCTGCCAGACAGAGAAATTGAATTGAAGGCACCAGTGACAGACTCATTACATCCGGCTGAATACACTGGCTTGACTTTCCGCATACTGGAAAACCAACAACAACTCGACGATAATAGCAATTACAACATAAGAATCTTCACAGATGGGAGCAAGATTGAGGGCAGAGTCGGAGCATCCCTATCAGTATGGAATGAAGCGTCCGAAATTAAAGCCGTCAAACTTAGTCTCCCATCCTATTGTTCTGTTTTCCAGGCGGAACTTCTCGCCATCCAAAAAGCGACAGACGCTATCCTCAACAGGAAGGAGGACAGGTTTGCCATATATAGTGATTCCAGAGCGGCCCTTGAAACGATAATGAGACCTAATAATATGCACCCATTGGCCACAAAAATAAGAATAAACCTAAAAGATTTACACTCTCAAGGCAAATTGTTAGACCTATTTTGGGTGAAAGCTCATATAGGATTAGTTGGCAATGAGAGGGCAGACATTTTGGCTAAGGAGGCTGCTCTGAAATCAAAGAAAAAACCGGAGTATGACAGATGCCTAATTTCATTCGCCAAGCGAAGCATACGGATGCGGTCACTCGGCGAATGGAACAGTGAATACCAAACTGGAACCACGGCGAACATAACGAAGATGTTCTTCCCCGACGCAGTAGTCGCGTACCACACCGTCAGTAAAATAGAAACATCTGCCATAAATACACAGTTATTTACGGGGCATGGGGGTTTCTCGGAATATCTGGCAAGGTTCAAGTGTAAGGAGAACCCCTCATGCCCTTGTGAACCAGACCAACCCGAATCCATCCCGCATATCCTTTTCGATTGTCCAATTAATGCATTTGAAAGATTTAAAGCCGAACAAAAACTGAACACAAAAATAGACATACATAATATAGCCGAAATATTAGAAAGTAAAAATAGAGATATATTTATAAAATATTCCACGGCAATAATAAGTAAGGTGATAAAAAGGAATAGAACTAAGTAAAATGTAATGAGAATTGAATTGGATTGAATTGTGTAAATATTATGAGAATATGTGGACTAGCATATAAACCGAAAGTGTATATAAATGTATTAGATTTAAGTAGACAATAAGCGATCACATATTATATATTGTAAAAAAAAAAAAATGTAATAGATTATAAGTTCATTATGTAAATAGTTTATAAAAAAATTGTATTAAAATTGTCACCATAATTACTGAATTACCCAAATAAAGAATAGATTTAGTAAGCTAGGGTACCGGGAAATCCCACCCGGAATATATGAAAGAAAGAGATGAATAAAAGAAAGAACAAGTATGAAGCATAAAAGTGATGTAGCAAATGCGAGAATCGGTATGAACGATATTAGATGTCACAGTCTGCGCCATTGCCGGCGGAGGAAGTAGAATAAGCTTAGTAGATCCTCGGCCCTGGAGCAAAAGCTGCCAGGGAGGTAGGCCTACTAGGTGAAAAAAAAAAAAACCTAACCTAACCTAACCTAACCTAACAGTTTGGCCCCCACAGATTTTCCCTCCGACCACCCTCCGACCACCCTCCTCCCTAGAATCTCAAAAAACACCTCCAAAGACCGACTTCTGACTTAAAATCTTATACAATCCGAAATGGCACTTTGTAGAACCCCTACAAAAACTCCAAACTCGTTTGAGAGCGAAGAGCAAAAGTCACCGCCCAAAATGGGGACAACATATAAAAACAGACTTACCGAAGCTGCGGCGCTACAGCAGAGCGCCATTCTCCAACTAGACTCAGCGAGAAATTTGAAAGGAGAGATTAAAACTGCAGTTTTGTCTGCACTGAAACGACTCTATACACTAGTTAAAGAGGCAGACGGGACGGCGAGTAACAAAAACGAAAAACAAACCAACATAACAACTAACGTAGATTTCACACTAGAACCAAGAATCGACAGGCTAGAAGAACACCTTAACAAATTAGAAAGAGAAACAAATAAGCTGGAGGAAGTCAGAAGAGAACTAGAGAGACAAACCATGAACAACATAGAGGCACTTGATCACAAGGGCAAGGAAATAGTGTCCAGGATAGAACAGGAGACGGGTAAGATGATAGCAACGTACGCGAGTGTTACAGCAGGCCAAAAACCAACAACACCACAAAACGTCGCGTACCGTAAGGAGCCACAAATACAAGAGCAGATGCACTCGATCATAATTAAATCTTCTAACCCAGAAACCAGCGGGGAGATAATCGAGCGCATCCGAACCACCGTAGACGCCAAAAATACAGGCATAAATATTGATCGCATCCGGAAAATCAAAGACCAAAAAGTCGTGGTAGGGTGTAACACAACGGCGCAGCTAGATAGGGTAAAGGACCGATTAAAGGCTGATTCTGTGCTCACCGTCGAAACGGCAGAAGCTAAGGACCCCTTGGTCGTCCTTCGAGGTGTACTGCAGATCAACACTGATGAAGACATAGTTGCCTCTGTAAAGAATCAGAACAAGGGCTTATTTAAAGATCTACGCCCAGAAGACATCAGAGTCTCGGTCCGATACAGAAGGAAGACACGAAACCCACATACAAATAACATTGTGCTTCAGGTCTCCCCCCAGGTGTGGAAGATACTAACTCAGATAGGAAGGGTCCACATAGATCTACAGAGAGTCGAAGTATTAGACCAATCACCACTGGTGCAATGCTCGAGATGTCTAGGCTATGGCCACGGGCGAAGACACTGCAAAGAAGAAGAAGATCTGCCCTGCGCCTGTGCCCCCTGCGGCGGACCCCATATGCGTAATGATTGTCCATTATATAAAGCAGCAGAAAGATCTACCTGCATAAATTGTAAGAAGGCGAACATCGAGAGGCACGATCATGGAGCGTTCGACTCACAGTGCCCAATAAGAAAGAGGTGGGACACCCTGGCCAGAAGGTCGGTAGCGTATTGCTAAGGTGGCCAAAGGCTTTGACAGACCGCTAAAAATAATACAGGTTAACTTTCAGAGGTCGACCCTTGCTACTGAAGAACTACTAATGGAGGCAAAGAAGCGACGAGCAGCAATAGCTTTAATCCAGGAACCATACGTGGGGTCTATTGGCAGGATGAAGTCCTATACGGGAGCCAGGATTTACCAAGATAGCATCGCAGCCGAAGGTCCTAATAAAGTGGCTATTGCAGTATTTGACGATGACATCCAAGTCGTGCAATACCGTACTCTCACTTCCGCAAATATCCTACCTATAGGTCTGCGCACAGCAAAAGGTGTGGTGAACCTGGTTTCGGTCTATTTTGAACCCAGCCCAAGCCCGATAATACACTACATTGGAAGACTTGAACACGTCCTGAAACATCTCTCTAATAAAATCATCGTTGGAGGAGACGTCAACGCAAAGAGCCCCTGGTGGGGATGCGACGCGCCCGATGAAAGAGGTGAAGAAATTGAAGCCACACTTGATGGCATGAGCCTGGAAGTCATAAACCACGGTAGGGAGCCAACCTTCGACACAATCAGAGGTAACATTAGGTACACAAGCTATGTTGATATCACGGCCGCCACTCACGATCTCCTTGGCCTTATTGAAGACTGGAGGGTGGATTGTGATGTGACTGGTTCTGATCACAACGCCATCACCTTTACTCTTAATTCGGAACTTACAAGAAATAATGGCATACACAGCACAACTAGGGTTTATAATACCCGGAACGCGGACTGGATCCATCTTCGCTCGAAGATTTGCCAGTCGCTTTCCGAGCGCAACATCTCCTTAGAACAAGTAAACAACATACACTCCACAAATGAATTGGAAAACACACTCACACACTACACACACACAGTAACAGAAACATGTAACACAATCCTACCTAAAATAAACAAACGCAAAATACTCACCTCGCCACCGTGGTGGACTGAAACGCTCAGCAAGCTTAAGAGCGACGTCGCAAGAATCAAGCGAAGGATTCGCTGCGCAGCTCCGATTCGCCGCCCAAAGGTTGTCCAGGAATACCTGCAAGTAAAAGAAGAATACAAAACGGAAGTTGAAAATGCAAGACTTAATAGTTGGAAGGCTTTTTGCGAGAAGCAGGATCGGGAGAGCCTTTGGGATGGCATCTACAGGGTAATTAGGAGAACCTGCCAAACGAGGATTGAAGACCCGCTTATTAGGGACGGTAAAGCGTTAACAAGCGCTGAATCTGCCGAATTTCTGGCGGAGACACTCTTCCCTGACAAGCTTTAACCCAAAGAAAGCTCCGGGAGGAGACGCGCTCACTGCTGACATTTGCGGAAATGCTATCGCTGCCAACCCCGATGTCTTTTTGGCCATTGTGAATCAATGTCTTGCACTGAGTTACTTCCCCGTGCAGTGGAAGAAGGCAGCCGTAATCATTCTGCGGAAACCGGGTAGGGATAATTATACACAGTGAAAATCGTTCCGACCTATCGGACTGCTGCCTATCTTCGGTAAAATTTTAGAAAAAATGCTCGTAAGACGTCTTAACTTTTACCTCGTCCCCAGGCTCTCGATGAATCAATATGGATTTGTACCACAGCGTGGAACTGAGGACGCACTGTACAAACTCACAAACCACATAAGGGAAGGTGTTAAAAACAAAAAGATTGTCACCCTCATATCCTTGGACATAGAACGCGCTTTTGATAACGCATGGTGGCCCGCCATCAGGATAAGGTTGGCAGAAGAAGGCTGTCCCGTCAACTTAAGACGCCTAATCGATAGCTATCTACACCAGAGAGAAATAAGGTTGCTCTATGGAGGTGCCGCTATTACCAGGACAACGAGTAAGGGCTGCGTCCAAGGTTCTATCGGAGGACCTATACTCTGGGACCTCCTACTAGACTCACTCCTAAAGCAGTTGGACGCCACGAACATTTATTCCCAGGCCTTCGCCGACGATAAAGCCCTCGTTTTTACAACCAACAGCTCTCTTGAAACGGAACTGAAAGCTAATAAAGCTTTGGAACATGTCCGAAGCTGGGGGATGCAAAACAAACTAAATTTCGCTCCAAACAAAACAAAAGCAATGATAATCACAAATCGGATAAAATATGAAACACCTAGACTAGTAATGGGAGGCTCACTCATCGAAATCACAGATAGCATAAAGATATTAGGATTAATAATTGATAACAAATTAACGTTTCATAAACACACTATCTCACTAAGTAAAAAAGCCATAGAAATTTATAAACGCGTTGCAAAAACAGCCAGGGTGAGTTGGGGACTGGACTCAAAAATTATTAGAACCATTTATACTGCTGTAATTGAGCCAATTATGCTATACGCTGCAAGTTCATGGTTTCCAGCTGCGAATAAAATATACATTAAGCAGAGACTCGATACTGTACAGAGAGGATTCGCAGCTAAGATCAGCAGATCGTACCGCACCACCTCCCTCAACTCATTGAGAATTATCGCGGGTTTACTCCCGCTCGATCTGCGCGTTCAGGAGGAAGCACTATTATACCAGCTGAGAAAGGGTCACATAGAATGGGATGATCTGAAAGGCGCGGAGGTTGAACCCAAGACTGCATTCGAAGATATCCCGCACCCAGCAGACGCACCAAAAATTTCATATCGAATCTTGGGCAACGAAGAGCTGGAAGCAGACAGCGAAACTCCCGAAACTGTCCATATATATACAGACGTCAGTAAGACACTGGACGATGTGGGGGCGGCGGTGACGCTCTGGAGAAATCAATGCGAGTTAGGAGCTCATAAATTACCACTTGCCCATTTCTGCAGTGTTTATCAAGCAGAGCTGGTCGCTCTAAACAAGGCAGTGCAGTTTGCAACAAAGCGAAATGGGACCGGCTTTAACATTTACAGTGACTCTAGGTCTGCGCTTGACGCGGTAGCGGGAACCCGCTCCCTCAATCCCCTCGCCACAGAGATCCGTGACATGTTGAGGTCCAATCCTCACAAGGAGATTAAGCTTTTCTGGGTCAAAGCACATGCGGGAAGGGAGGGAAATGAGCGAGCGGACGAGTTGGCAAAGAAAGCCAGCAATGTTAAGTTAAGGCCGGTCTATGAACGCTGCCCACTGTCGCACCTCAAACGCATCATAAGAGCAGGAACACTGCATAAGTGGCACACCAGATACAATAACACATCTACAGGTAAAATCACAAAAATATTCCTTCCGGATGCAATTGCAGCATATAGAATCCTAAGTACCGTTGAACCTAACTACGTTCTGACGCAGGTCCTCACTGGTCATGGGGGCTTCTCAGAATATTTGTATAGGTTTAAATGCAAAAGCACTCCTACATGCCCATGCGGGCATCATGAAGAGTCCGTGCCTTACATACTAATCGATTGTCCGATATATGGTTATGAGAGGCAAACAATTAGAAATACATACCATAGCCGATATCATGGCGGACAAAAAAGCTAGGCCCATATTTCTAGAATTCTGTTTAAGTATAGCCAAAAAAGTAATTAATAAAAACAAAACAAGATAATTCACTAACACCCTAACGGCTCAAAAAAATCGGAACGAAACCATGTATATAAAATAAGGTAGAATAAGTATAAATAATTAATGTAGTATAAAGTAATCAATATACTTGTTATCCACTTATTTAAAATTAGACTATTAAATATTGTAATTAGAATTAGAATAAAAACTTCGTATAAGAAGTTAGTCGAAACAATTGTATAAAATAAGACTCTTTAATATTGTAGGCACAAAAAAAAAAAAAACCTAACCTAACGATCGGATCAGGCTGTTGGGGCTCAGGGTGGCGTTAAGTAAAACGGACGCCATCCTGTTCCACGGCCCAAGGAGGGGCCCACCTCCTGGCACTTTCATCGAGGTGAACGGAGTGCGTGTCCCCGTGGCCCCTTGCATGAGGTACCTAGGCCTTGTGCTGGATGGCCGCTGGGGCTTTGAGGCGCACTTCAGGCACCTCGGAGAGAGATTGGTTGGGGCGGCTGGAGCTCTCGCGCGTTTATTACCAAACGCGGGGGGGCCGTCTCAAAGCGTCAGGAGGCTGTATAGCGGGGTCCTGAAGAACATGGCTCTGTATGGGGCCCCCATCTGGGCAGATGCCTTAAACAGAAAAGGCAATGGGTCACTCCTCCGCAGGCCGCAGCGAGTGATAGCGAACCGCATAGCCAGGTGCTATCGGACGGTATCATTTGATGCGGCTTGCGTTATTGCGGGCACTCCGCCCTGTGCCTTGGAGGCTCGCATGAGCGCCGCCCTGTACCGCCTTAAGGCGGAAATGGGCGGCGAAACGTGGAGGGAGCGCGAGGCGTCTATAAGGCGCGCGGCTGACGCTGCCATTATGCGGCAGTGGCGGGAGGAACTTGAGTCCTCCCAAGTGGGCACGCGCACTATAGGCGCCATTCTTCCAGTCCTAAGCGACTGGAAGAAAAAACGAAAAGGAGATATCTCCTTCCGCCTGGCACAGGTGTTGTCGGGCCATGGCTGCTTTGGACGATATCTGTGCCGGGTTGTGAGGAAGGAGCTATCGCCTCGGTGTCATCACTGTGATGACACCGAGGAGGATACGGCCGATCACACCCTTCGGGATTGCGTCGCGTGGGAAACGAGGCGTCAAGACCTGAGGTCAGTGACACTGCCTGGCATGGTCAACAGCATGCTGCGCAGTGAAGAGGCTTGGAAGGCGGCTTCTTACTTCTGCGAGCACGTAATGCTACAGAAGGAGGAAGCCGAAAGAAACAGAGAGAGGGCGTCAGTTGCCCTCCAGAGGGCAACAGGGCGGGGCTGGAGGGGGAGAGGGGTCCAAGAAGACCTCTCAACCCCAGCCCCTAGCAGCCAGTAGAGGGCCACTGATGGCCTCTTCCCCGAGGTTCTCCGGTGAAATGCCCTGCAAAGATCCCGGAGAACCTCTCAAAAAGGGGAACTCTCTGCTTTCGAGGAGGTTTTAGTTGGTATTACCAAACTTGGCCAACTTCTTGCTATGTAGAAGATGGTCTAAGTGGTTTAGTCCCACTCTCCCTGTGCCACATAGTGCACGGGGGTAGTACGTAAAAGTATTTCCTCCTCGTTAAAAGAAAAAAAAGGTTAGGTTAGGTTAGGTTTTTTTTTTTTGAATGCACCCGCATCCGCCACCATGTTGCTTTACCCCTAACATAATCAGGGACATTGCGTTCTTTATTTTATTATAATAGTATACATATTTTTTTTTTACAAATTTAATACTAATAACTACTAGGCCTTATATCTATTTACAACTTTTTGTACCATTTATATCTAAGAATAGGTTATGTTTCAATGTTATCTACTTATTGTCTATATATATTTTTTTTATATATTACAAATATTGCAGAGGCATATATGGCCCCTTATTTCCATTTTTTACTTTATAGCACTCTTCTAGCTTATTATTAGGATCTTAACTATTACAATTACAATTTTTTATACATTTAATTAACTTATTCTCTATCTTCTAATGCTTTACACAAATGCTACACGATATCATTAATCATAATTTAATCACTTTTATTTCTGTTAATCACCCTTTGACATAGTTTCACACAGTATTCTATAAAAATTTGTCTATTTTTGCTGTTCATAAGGGTACTAATGGAATCAATTGTAAGTTTTATATCTAGTAACTGTTCGATATCAAATCTTTCTCGCATAAAAACTGGACAGCTTAGCAAAATATGTGGCACCGTTTCTGCTTCGTCAGGATCACAGATGCAAGATGGGCTCTCACTGCATTTGAAGCGGTTCAAATACTGAGCGAATCCGCCGTGCCCTGTCATAATCTGCGTTGTTATATTAGTCGGTACATGCTTCCTAACTATTCGGTATGCCTCCACTGCGTCCGGGAATAATATCTTTGTTATGGAGGCTGTTTCCTCCCCCTTGTATCTTTGGTTCCACTCGTCAAGAGTATCCTCTCGAAGGCTACGCCTAATGAATGAGATCGGACACATGTCGTAGTCTGGCCTCCGCTTAGAATTAAAAGCAGCATCTTTTGCCAATTCATGGGCTCTCTCATTCCCCGCCAAGCCTGCGTGAGCTTTTATCCAAAACAGGTCAACCGTTTTGTTCTGAAGGAATGTAGATCTCAGATTTTCTCTGGCTTCTACGGCTAGGGGATGTAGAGAATTGTTATTCACAATAGTCATAAGGGCTGCCATTGAGTCACTAAAGATCCCAAATGACTGCCCCACGGCCATCCCGATCTCTCTAGTTGCTCTGCATATCGCCAAGAGCTCAGCCTGGTATACGGTTGCGTATCTGGGTAGGACAAGCTTGAGAGCCCTGGTCTCGGTGTTTCCGCTCCAAAAGGATATGGAGGCACCAACCTTTCCTTCAATCTTGCTACCATCCGTAAAGATACGGATGTCATGTTCATTCTGAGCATCAAATTTCTCTTGATCTATCAGGTTCTTGACCTCCAGATCAATATGCAGAGCAGGATGCGGGGATTCTTTGACAGAGGCAACATGTTCTATTTCTCTATCACAGAGTTTGGAATATGATCTACCCTTTTTGATCTCGTACAGAGAAGCCGCCTCTAGATTTCGAAGATCGAGTGGAAGGATCCCTGTCAGGAGTAGTGCGGAATTTAGAGAAACAGTTCGGTAGGCTTTGCACATTTTTTGGGTGATTCCACGTTGAACAGTGCCCAGCTGTTTTCTGACTCCTAATTTTTTGGCTGCTGAAGCCCATACACTGGAGGCGTACATGATGATTGGTTCTATAGTGGCCACATAGATAATCCTTATAACTTCGGGATGGAGACCCCAACTAGCCTTTGCTGCTCTTTCCAATTGTTTATACACCCCCAGGGCCCTCCTGCATACGCTAGCAACATGAGAATTAAAGGTCAGCTTGTAATCGATGATGACACCCAAGATTTTTAGTTCTGTTACTATTGTAATGGCAACACCACCCATGGTCAGACGCGGGATATCATATTTGTGTTTACGGGTTAACACCATCGCATTAGTTTTCTGCGGAGCAAAACGTAGTTTGTTTTTGACGCCCCATGTCCGAACGTGATCAAGTGCAGCATTGGCGGATTGCTCTATTTCTACCGCTGTGTCACCATCAAAGACAAGAATGACGTCGTCTGCGAAAGCCTGACAATAATCACCCTCTAGGTATCTTAAGAGAGGGTCCAACAAAAGGTTCCACAGTATGGGACCTCCTATAGACCCTTGGACACAGCCTTTCTTGGTGGCTCTGGCATATTCCTCTCCCGCATACCTCACTCTAACTTTTCTATTTTCCAGATAACTGTCAATGACCCTTCTCAGATTCAGTGGACAGTTTTCCTCAGCCAATCGGACTCTTATAACTGGCCACCATGCACTATCGAAGGCTCCCTCTATGTCCAGTGAGACCAGTGTCACTATTTTCCTTTTATTTAACTTTGCGTTGATGTGCTGTACTAGTGTATGGAGGGAGTCTTCGGTACTCCTCTGTGGCATGAATCCGTACTGGCGAGTACTCATCCTAGGGATCAGGTAGAATATGAGTCGGGCCACCAACATCTTCTCATAGATTTTTCCAAGTATAGGTAGAAGCCCAATCGGTCTGTAGGCCTTTGGCGATGTATAGTCACTCTTCCCAGGCTTTCGCAGTACTATAACAATGGCCTCTTTCCAAGTCTCCGGAAAGTAGTGAAGCTGCAGGCATTTATTTAGCAGAGATAAGGCTACAACGGGCTCACTTTTGATAGCGTGCGAGCATATATCGGCTGTGAAGCCGTCTGCTCCTGGAGCCTTTTTCGGATTAAAGGACCTGCAAGCCAGCATAAGTTCGGACATCGTAAACGGAGGATCGCAAGATTCATTTTGCTCGCCAAGGTTCACCAGGTCCGCGTTTCTCCTGATGTCGCGATGCTCTGTGTTGTCGCAGTTTGCGTCATCCTCCGGATAAAATGTTTCCGCTAGGAGTTTTACGGAGCCCTTTGTGTGCATCACTTTCCCGTTGCTAACTAGTGGTAGGTCCTCTTTCCTGGAAGTTACCCGCCCAATCATCCGGTAAATCCCCTCCCAGACTCCTTCGTGATCCTGCTTAGCACAGAAGTCTGTGTGTCGTTGATGGAGTGAAAAGTATAATTAATACGCATCTTACTTTTTGTTGAAAACTTATATTCAAGGTTTAATAAAATAGAGCCAAGTGATTCACAGTATGAATTACTATCATTGAGACCTTGAATTTTCACAGTATGTGAATTAAGCACTGGTTGATTTGATAAACTCGAATATTTAATAATCGATATTGAAGCACCAGTGTCGATTAAAAAGCTAAGAGGTTTCTCGCTATTATTAATTTTAAAATAAACATGTGGCAATGATATTTTATCGATTCTATTAACCACAAACTGATCCGTATTTATTAATTGTTTGGAATTATTATTTTTATTATAATTTTTCTTTCCATTAGGTTTACCCTTTTTATTAACCTGTGCTAATAAGAACGGCTCAAGAGGCACAGGGAGAAGGTTTAATCTTATTTAATTTATTCTGATTATATTTATTTCTCTGTGGTACACTACTCTGTGCAACCGTGAATTGACCACAGGGCAGGTGTCCTTGAGAATCAGAAGATTCAGTTTGTTTAAACCTATAAGAAGACTGAGTTTTATAAAATAATTTCCGATTATTATTTACTCTATGAGGAACATTACTCTGTGCAACTATGGATTGACCACAGGGCAAATGTCCTTCAAAATCAGAACGCTCAGTATTACAATTAAACCTTTTATTATGACTTTTGCTATTATTTAATGTTGACCGTGATTTATAAAACTTAGGAACACGGGGAAAAGTAGAAACTTTAGGAACATAATTTTTTTTCGTGTCATTTTTAATATGACAAGGCTTCGATAGACACGGAACTGAAGCCCTTTTTAGTTTAAAAGGTCTTGATTATCATTACATCCATCTACATCAATAATATTCACATGGGAATTATTACCTTTCGGTGCGAATGCGGTCCGATTCGGTGCATGGGAAAGTTTCAAATTTCGCTGGGCATTCTTATGCTTGAGCGTGTGACACTCACCGATCAAGTGACCGCGCTTCTTACAATAAACGCATACTTTGTTACCGTTGTAAGAATTATTGTTTGAAAAGTTATTATAACTTTGATTATAATTAGAAGGATGCGAATTATAATTATTAACTTTATGAGACTTTGTATGTCTATTCTTATTTTTATAGCACTCAGATATTGAATGACCATTTTTATTACATATAGTACAATATTTAGAAGATTTCTGTGATAATTTATTTAAGTTAAATAACTTCTCCTCTTCTATCGCGTGAGTTATCGCGTCGGAGAGAGTTTTGGGGTTTCTACAGCGCACAATGTGTGAAAAGTTTGAAATCATGCCTAATAAAAATGTGTTGAGAGCTAAGTCTTCCATTGCAGCAATTCTACCGATGAGTTCTTTATCACTCTCACAACTATAATGTATATCAGATTGAAGCCGTGTGAGACAGGATTCAATCCTCAATGAATATTGCGTCACATCTTCATTGGGAAGTTGTTTGCAGTTCTGCAGATCAAGTAATAAATGAGTTGAGTGTTTCTTTTCTCCGAAAGTTGATTTTAAAAACTGTTTAATTTCGGGCCAACTTCCAAATTTCTTTAGACAACAAGCTAATTGAGCTTTCCCCTCAAGTTGTGACACGATATATTTAAAAAGAACGTTCTGTTGTTCTGTACTTGCTAAAGAAATTTCATTTTCACAATTCGTTAAAAATGCAGGAAGTGATTCGCGATCCCCATTGTATGGTTTGATGAACTTCGTCAAAAATGAGAGTGTGAGTTTTTCACTCATTTTAATTTTTGGCATTTGGGGTGTCGCTTCTGAAAGAGAACTGTCTGAGTCGCTATTTGAATCGACTTCTACAGACTGTTCCGGTTTAATTGTTTTAGTTATTAGTAATTAATAAAATAACAAAAGCGTACAGACCATCAGAACACACAGACAAAATTATAAACACACAATAAAATTTAAAATATAAGCTGTATAAAATAGTAACAATTGTAAAAAGTAAGATCTTTTTACTTTCAAAATGACATTTAAAATTATGAAATCAAATTGTAAATAAAGTTCTGAATCTTGAAAATAAATCTTGAGAAATAAAATAGAAATTCACCATTCACTTTGAAATTCACTGAAAGATTATTCACTTTAGGACTTTTAGTAAAGATTGGAAATAACTCACAGAATTAATAAAATCTTCATACTCGTTCAATGACCTGATATTCTCCGTGGGACGGTCACGGGGAGGATAGCTGCAGGTGACCCTCAGGTCACTGGTCGGAGGTCTGATGTGGTGGAACTAGGCAGGTGATGCGGCCTCACGCTTGATAGCGGAGGCTTATCGTCGATCAACTGTTAGGAGGTGTTTAAGAGATGCTGGCTTGCAACTACAAGGCTAAGACTTAATAGCTATCTCTTACAGGATCCAGGCGTAGCTCTTTATCCTTGATTCCAGGTCTTCCCTAACTATAGGCCTTCCCGAAATCACACTTCTGACACCATTTTTGTTAGGATGGACGCGCTGGTGGCCTTTTTAAAAAAACACTTTTTGACTCCCGAATTACTTTAATTTCCACACACAATTTTATACAGAACTTACTCACAAGACCGAGTGTAGCCAACTCTCCGCACCGCGTGGCGGCTATCGCTTTTATATAAAACTAATATGTTAACTCGGCAATTTACCTCGTATAACAATTGTTCATAACAGTTCGAAGCTTAGTCAATTGATGCAAGCAAACCATATCACCACAACTACCATACACAACTTCACAACAACAGAACAAATAGATGAAACAGTAAATAAATATACAAACTTTATCAATGAAGCATGTACCCATTCAATGCCTTTAAGGAAATCCTTTGAGGTTCTGAGGGTGTCTTGGTGGTCTGAGAAACTGGAGATACTGAAAAAGGAAGTAGCCACCAAAAAGCCAAAAAATTAGGAGTCAGAAAACAGCTGGGCACTGTTCAACGTGGAATCACCCAAAAAATGTGCAAAGCCTACCGAACTGTTTCTCTAAATTCCGCACTACTCCTGACAGGGATCCTTCCACTCGATCTTCGAAATCTAGAGGCGGCTTCTCTGTACGAGATCAAAAAGGGTAGATCATATTCCAAACTCTGTGATAGAGAAATAGAACATGTTGCCTCTGTCAAAGAATCCCCACATCCTGCTCTGCATATTGATCTGAAGGTCAAGAACCTGATAGATCAAGAGAAATTTGATGCTCAGAATGAACATGACATCCGTATCTTTACGGATGGTAGCAAGATTGAAGGAAAGGTTGGTGCCTCCATATCCTTTTGGAGCGGAAACACCGAGACCAGGGCTCTCAAGCTTGTCCTACCCAGATACGCAACCGTATACCAGGCTGAGCTCTTGGCGATATGCAGAGCAACTAGAGAGATCGGGATGGCCGTGGGGCAGTCATTTGGGATCTTTAGTGACTCAATGGCAGCCCTTATGACTATTGTGAATAACAATTCTCTACATCCCCTAGCCGTAGAAGCCAGAGAAAATCTGAGATCTACATTCCTTCAGAACAAAACGGTTGACCTGTTTTGGATAAAAGCTCACGCAGGCTTGGCGGGGAATGAGAGAGCCCATGAATTGGCAAAAGATGCTGCTTTTAATTCTAAGCGGAGGCCAGACTACGACATGTGTCCGATCTCATTCATTAGGCGTAGCCTTCGAGAGGATACTCTTGACGAGTGGAACCAAAGATACAAGGGGGAGGAAACAGCCTCCATAACAAAGATATTATTCCCGGACGCAGTGGAGGCATACCGAATAGTTAGGAAGCATGTACCGACTAATATAACAACGCAGATTATGACAGGGCACGGCGGATTCGCTCAGTATTTGAACCGCTTCAAATGCAGTGAGAGCCCATCTTGCATCTGTGATCCTGACGAAGCAGAAACGGTGCCACATATTTTGCTAAGCTGTCCAGTTTTTATGCGAGAAAGATTTGATATCGAACAGTTACTAGATATAAAACTTACAATTAATTCCATTAGTACCCTTATGAACAGCAAAAATAGACAAATTTTTATAGAATACTGTGTGAAACTATGTCAAAGGGTGATTAACAGAAATAAAAGTGATTAAATTATGATTAATGATATCGTGTAGCATTTGTGTAAAGCATTAGAAGATAGAGAATAAGTTAATTAAATGTATAAAAAATTGTAATTGTAATAGTTAAGATCCTAATAATAAGCTAGAAGAGTGCTATAAAGTAAAAAATGGAAATAAGGGGCCATATATGCCTCTGCAATATTTGTAATATATAAAAAAAATATATATAGACAATAAGTAGATAACATTGAAACATAACCTATTCTTAGATATAAATGGTACAAAAAGTTGTAAATAGATATAAGGCCTAGTAGTTATTAGTATTAAATTTGTAAAAAAAAAAATATGTATACTATTATAATAAAATAAAGAACGCAACGTCCCTGATTATGTTAGGGGTAAAGCAACATGGCGGCGGATGCGGGTGCATTCAAAAAAAAAAAAAAAACCTAACCTAACCTAACCTTTTTTTTTAACGAGGAGGAAATACTTTTACGTACTACCCCCGTGCACTATGTGGCACAGGGAGAGTGGGACTCAACCACTTAGACCATCTTCTACATAGCAAGAAGTTGGCCAAGTTTGGTAATACCAACTAAAACCTCCTCGAAAGCAGAGAGTTCCCCTTTTTGAGAGGTTCTCCGGGATCTTTGCAGGGCATTTCACCGGAGAACCTCGGGGAAGAGGCCATCAGTGGCCCTCTACTGGCTGCTAGGGGCTGGGGTTGAGAGGTCTTCTTGGACCCCTCTCCCCCTCCAGCCCCGCCCTGCTGCCCTCTGGAGGGCAACTGACGCCCTCTCTCTGTTTCTTTCGGCTTCCTCCTTCTGTAGCATTACGTGCTCGCAGAAGTAAGAAGCCGCCTTCCAAGCCTCTTCACTGCCCAGCATGCTGTTGACCATGCCAGGCAGTGAGAGGTCCTGGCCGATCACTGACCTCAGGTCTTGACGCCTCGTTTCCCACACGACGCAATCCCGAAGGGTGTGATCGGCCGTATCCTCCTCGGTGTCATCACAGTGATGACACCGAGGCGATAGCTCCTTCCTCACAACCCGGCACAGATATCGTCCAAAGCAGCCATGGCCCGACAACACCTGTGCCAGGCGGAAGGAGATATCTCCTTTTCGTCTTTTCTTCCAGTCGCTTAGGACTGGAAGAATGGCGCCTATAGTGCGCGCGCCCACTTGGGAGGACTCAAGTTCCTCCCGCCACTGCCGCATAATGGCAGCGTCAGCCGCGCGCCTTATAGACGCCTCGCGCTCCCTCCACGTTTCGCCGCCCATTTCCGCCTTAAGGCGGTATAGGGCGGCGCTCATGCGAGCCTCCAAGGCACAGGGCGGAGTGCCCGCAATAACGCAAGCCGCATCAAATGATACCGTCCGATAGCACCTGGCTATGCGGTTCGCTATCACTCGCTGCGGCCTGCGGAGGAGTGACCCATTGCCTTTTCTGTTTAAGGCATCTGCCCAGATGGGGGCCCCATACAGAGCCATGTTCTTCAGGACCCCGCTATACAGCCTCCTGACGCTTTGGGACGGCCCCCCCGCGTTTGGTAATAAACGCGCGAGAGCTCCAGCCGCCCCAACCAATCTCTCTCCGAGGTGCCTGAAGTGCGCCTCAAAGCCCCAGCGGCCATCCAGCACAAGGCCTAGGTACCTCATGCAAGGGGCCACGGGGACACGCACTCCGTTCACCTCGATGAAAGCGCCAGGAGGTGGCCCCTCCTTGGGCCGTGGAACAGGATGGCGTCCGTTTTACTTAACGCCACCCTGAGCCCCAACAGCCTGATCCGCTCGACAACAAGGGAGGTCCCGACCGACGCCAGTAAGGCTGCCTCCCCAAAAGACCCCCCCTGGGCCACCACCAGGGTGTCGTCTGCATAGCAGAAGATGCGCATCTTGGGTAGAAGCGCACCTCGCAACACCCAGTCGTAGCCCATGTTCCAGAGGAGCGGACCCAGCACTGACCCCTGCGGGACTCCGCACTCTACGGGACGCCGCCTCATCCTCCCGTCTCCCGCCACGTAGGCTACCCGGCGCCCAACCAGGTAGTCCTTCACAATTCGGCGCAAGTACCAGGGCACCTCGAAGAAGTCGAGTGCCTCAGCAATTACGCCGAACGGGAGACTGTTGAAGGCGTTGGCTATGTCCAGGGAGACCGCCAACGCCCTCTCACCATCCGCCACCACACTCTCAACATGAGCCCTCAGCTCGGTGAGGGCGTCAAGCGTCGAGCGGCCCTTCCTAAAACCGAACTGGTGTTCGGACAAGTCCGGGCCCTCGGCAGAGAGGTGGCGACTTAGGCGTGAGGCCACTATCCATTCCAGCAGCTTCCCAACATCATCTAGCAAGACTATAGGTCGGTAAGCCGCTGGAGAATCAATTGGCCTACCCTCCTTTTTGATGAGGCATAGGCGTCCCTCCTTCCATACTTCCGGGAACCGCCCGACATTAAGACATTTGTCGAACAGTCCCCGGAGTTCCCCCTCGACATGTAGGAAGGCCAGGGCCAGGACACGGCCGTGGATAGCGTCGGGGTCCGGAGCCTTCTTCCTTGTCTTGAGGCGATCAAGGCAGAGGCCCAGTTCCACATCTGAACCTAACATAACCTAACCCAGTTTCGCTAAGGCCCTCTGAAGCGATAACACACGTCCAGAGTTGTTCCGCGTTCTAAGTGTTACAAAAATAACTTAGAAAATTCTAAAGTTTGGAAAATTTTTCGCGTACCTTGGTGTGTGATACACCAAAAAACGCAGGAAAGGGAGATCTATAAGGTGGGCTAAACAGTTTTAAAATCAATAAAAATTTCGAAGTACAGTGAGTGATAAAGTGAAAATTACAAAAATTTATAACTTCAAAAAATCACGCTGCCGAAACAAGATCGACAACACATACTTTTGAAAGTGTTTTCGGCTGCGTCTTAACGAGTCTTATCCTCCTGACACTAATTTGGATTTTTGTTGCTGAAAGCCGAGGTAGTATCGGCAAAAAAACAACTACCACGCGGCCACGAGGTCATTGATCCGCGTGTGCCAGATCGCTTCAGATGACATCAATAGACGCACCATAAGAAGAGAAGACGCCTGCAAGTTAAAAAATTAAAATCCCATTATTAGTTCATAAGTTATTGAAGTTCAAAATTTTGTCAAATTTTCAAAAATTCACAACTCTTCAAAACGGTGACACCACTTTTTTAAAATTGTACCATATAGAGATTAGTCTTTTTAAAATATATTCCAAATTCCAAAATTTTCAGTGCAATAATAGCAAAGTTGTGAATTTTTGAAATTTAGCGGTGAACACTTGGGGGTAGTTGCCCTTGCAGTAGACACCTAATTTTAGTGTTATAAATTAGACAAAATTAGTGTGACTTGGTCTAAATTTTTTTTCAAATTTTCTTATTGCAATTAAGTATTTTTAAAATTAAAGTTTGGTGTAAAAACATAGATTTTGTGAAATTAAAAATCAGGGGGTAAAACCTAAAATTATTTGTATATAAATTTAAACTCAACTCAAAATTATCTATAAAACAAGCCCAAACTTGGGTCATTTTGGTCTATTAATACTGAAGTTAAGTAAAAGCAGTTACCAGGTCGGCCATATTGGCCGCCATATTGAAAATATTAAAACATAAATATCTCGGTTTCCCTTGGTCGTACGAAATCGAGATTTTTTGTAGCAGTATTCCCTTTGTTTACTCTATATGTTTATTTAGCTTTGGACTCAATATTTTTGTAAACTCTATAAAGTAGAGCCAACCTTGTAGGCGCATAGAGCAAGTTGAGCCGAGGTCGGAGAGTCATCGCACGACTTTCTGCGGTGTCTGGAACCCGAGTTACAGTGAAATTTGACTTATGGCAGCCATTTTGGCCGCCATATTGGAATATTAGAGGACGTCATATCTCAGCTTCCAGGCATCGTAGCGAGGCGCGATTTGCACCGTTACACTCGGCGCCGGCTACTCCTGCTCAAGATTTATATATATATATACATTTTTTTTTACATGTTTCAATAATTTGGTGCCGTATTGAACATAAGTGTGCCTTGGTTTGTTAGCGGGACTTAGATTTAATATTAATTTATACTTTTTAATTACATTAGTGTATTAGTTAGGTTTACTTTGACGTGGTGTACTGACCAGGCTTTTACGGCCTTTGACTCTCCTTGACATAGATCTACACCATACATAAAGCTAGAGAAAGGTTCTACTGTATAGAATTATATTTCTTATTATTGACAATTACATTGAGTGTAATAAATAAATAATACTACATTATATATAACTTCTACAACGTTAGACTTTTATATCTAAGTACAAACTCGCCAACACAACCTTTTAAAATATAGTACTCCAAATAGCCTCAAAATATACAACTTATACAAATTGCGGCTATTTGTTAAATTACACACAAAAAATTGACGCTACCCCCACATAATTAAAACAGCCGCATAGAAATAATAAGAGATGTTTGGTTACCATACGCCCAAATCTAGTGCTCGAAGTGAATCGCTGCCTCCTGAATCATCGGTGAAGCCTAACTCAACCGCGCCCTCTAAGGTCCGTAAAAGTATAGGAGAATGGGAGACTGGGGAAATAGGTTCGTCAGGAGTTAAAATAACTGTAAACTGCAAAAGCTCAACGGTGGCCGCAAAGACGCCACTAAAAAAGGGAGAAGACACAAAAGTACAACAGACTGCGAACAAAGCAACCACAGAAGTACTGGGAAAGACTATAACAAAAAGTACGGTGTATCCTAACAGGACAGCGGAGGCTAGAGCATGTTTAAACCGGGCTAAGCTGAATTTAAATAACTCCAGGAATCTCAAGACAGACATCAAACAGGAGGTTGGTAACGCTATAGATCGACTGTACCAGTTAGTCAAAGAGGCTGAACAAGAAAAGCCCCGGGTTGAGAAGGCGGACGGAGAAAGAGAGAATGGCAAAGATATTTTCTCACATCTTCTCTCTACACTGGCCGAACATCGTACGTTAGTAAAAGAGAGCGCCGAAAAAGTGGAACATCTCAACCGGGCTATAGAACGACAGGAAGTATTTCTGGAGAAGATCGCAGCAACCACTTCCACCGCATCCTATGCATGCATAACGTCCGGCAACACCAGAAGTATGCCGATCGAACGGGAGGCATTACACACCGTGGTGGTGACCGCAACAGATAAGGAAAAAACAGGAGAAGAGGTTCTTCAAGACATTCGGGACACTGTGGATGCTAAGGATGGATGGGTAAAGGTAGAGAGAGTAAGGAAAGGCAAGGACCGCAAAGTCATCATAGGATGTAGAACAAAGGAGGACAGGGAGAAGGTGAAAGAAAGGCTTAGGACAGCAAAAGATCGGCTGACGGTGGAAGATGCAAAGAACCATGATCCCCTCATAATAATGAAAAACGTCTTGAGCTACAACAATGATGACGACATCAAAAAGGCGCTGGTCAAACAAAATAAAAACATATTTGACGGCTTTGACGAGCGAGATCACAGAATAGAGATCCGATTTAGACGAAAAACAAGAAATCCTCATGCTTGCCACATCATAATAAGAGTGTCCCCACGAGTGTGGGCGCGTGCAACAGCGGCTGGGTCAGTTCACATAGATCTACAAAAAGTAGCAGTAAACGACTTCACGCCGCTGGTGCAATGCTCCATTTGTCTGGGATACGGCCATACGAGGCGAAATTGTGAGGAAAAGGAGGAAAAGTGTAGCCACTGTGGCGGACCTCATAAGAAAGACAAATGCCCAGGCTGGAGCACAGGTGCAACTCCATCTTGCTGTAACTGTGTGCAGGCGGGGTACCCAAAAGCCGAACATAATGCATTCAGCGAAGAGTGCCCCGTTCGTAGAAAGTGGGATGCATTAGCCCGATCAAAAACGGCATATTGCTAAAGGCGCACCAAATAACAGTAGAGACTATATGCAACCCAGTGACACCAAATACCTTATGACCCAAATTAACCTCCAAAGAAAGAAACTAGCCACACAAGAACTTCTGCAGGAGGCAAAAAGGCTGAAAATAGCAGTCGCGTTGATCCAGGAGCCATACGTGGGAAGTGGCAAAAGGATTGAGGAATACGGTGGGACAAGAGTATTCCAATGTACTGGTAGCGGGAACGATACGGTCAAGGCGGCAATTGTAGTATTTGATGAGGATTTACCTGCTACACAGTGTCCTGACCTAACCACGGAAAACATCGCGGTGGCCAAAATAAGACTGGGCGTGGAATATATAGGAGTGGCCTCTGTTTATTTTGAACCAAACCAACCCCTTGAGCCGTATCTTGATCAACTCAAACGCGTTGAGCAGCAACTAAAACCGATAAAATTACTCGCTGGAGGTGACATAAATGCAAAAAGCCCCTGGTGGGGAAGTTCTAGTGCTGACTCAAGAGGAGATGAAGTATTGGTACTGGGGAAGATTTTCGAAAAGATGATCATCACTAGACTCAGATGGCATTTGCATTCCAGGATTAGCAAGCGACAGTATGGCTTTATGCAGCAAAGGAGCACAGAAGACGCCCTCTATGACCTGACTCACTATATCCGTGGTAAGCTATCGGAAAAAAGGATCGTTACTTTGGTGTCCCTAGACATAGAGGGCGCCTTTGATAGTGCGTGGTGGCCGGCAATAAGACTTAGATTAGCCGAGGAAAGGTGCCCAGTAAACTTACGCAGAGTCATGGATAGCTATCTCGATGACAGAAAGGTGAGGGTAAGATATGCA
This sequence comes from Leptidea sinapis, assembly GCF_905404315.1. Lineage (NCBI taxonomy): Eukaryota > Metazoa > Arthropoda > Insecta > Lepidoptera > Pieridae > Leptidea > Leptidea sinapis. The sequence continues at coordinate 13,900,469 of NC_066284.1, read as the reverse complement.
GGGAATGAGTTCGCCAAGGGCACAAACAAAGGCTGCGTACAAGGTTCCATAAGTGGGCCCTTATTATGGAACATCCTTTTGGACCCGCTGCTAAAGGAATTAGAGAAACTAGGAGAATACAGCCAGGCGTTTGCAGATGACGTGATCCTGGTATTTTACGCCGTTTCCGCGTTGGAAATTGAACGCCGTGCGAATGCTGCTCTCGCCTATGTCCAGGAGTGGGGTGTCCGAAATAAACTTAAATTTGCACCTCAAAAAACAAAAGCAATGCTCATCACAAGGAAGATCAAGTATGACATACCACGACTGAGCATGGGCGGGATCACCATTGGCATGTCGCCAGAGATTAAAATACTAGGGCTTATCATTGATAGCGGACTAACATTCAACGCACACGTCACTAATGTGAGCAAGCGGGCTTTGAGCTATTACTGGCAGCTATCTCGGGCTGCAAGAGTAAGCTGGGGCCTCCATACCGAGGTTATTCGCTCAATTTATAATGCGGTGTCACGAAAATATTCTTCCCGGACGCAATCATCGCGTATTCCACATTGACAAAGATGACTTTGACCAGTACACTTACCCAAATTTTGACTGGACATGGGGGTTTTTCAGAGTATTTGCACAGGTTTAAGTGTAAGGAGAGCCCATCATGTATCTGTGACTCGACGAAGACTGAGACTGTTCTACCCATCCTGACAGAGTGCCCAGTATTTTGTAGGGAAAGGTACGAGACTGAATGTAAAATAGGAATAGAAATATGTAAGGACAATCTAAGTATACTAATTAGCGATAAGAAATTAAAATACCTATTTTTAGAATACTTGCTACAAATAGGACAGAAAGTTGTAAATAGAAATAAGAGCTAGTATTTGGTAGTAAAATTGTAAAATAATTATACATATATTATAGTATTTAAATAAAATAAAGTATAAAATGTCCCTGATTATATTAGGGGTAAAGCAACAACACCCTGTGATGGCGGGTGCATTTAAAAAAAAAATACCTAACCTAACCTAACCTAACCTAACCTAACCAATCAAAATAAAAGCATATTCGACGGTCTGGATAAAGATGATGAAAGAATACAGATAGCTTATAAAAAACGCACGAGGAACGTACTTACAAGCCATCTCATCGCTAGGGTTTCTCCGAAGCTATGGAGGCGCCTGGTTGAGGTTGAAGCAGTTCATATAGATCTGCAGCGGGTTAGAGTTATGGACCAGTCACCGTTGGTCCAATGCTCTATGTGCCTAGGCTATGGCCATGGACGGAGGACTGCAAAGAAACACAAGAGAAGTATAGCCACTGCGGAGGCGATCACATGGAAAGTAAGTGCGAATACTGGCTTACCGCAGACACCCCATCGTGTACAAACTGTGTCAAAGCCAAAACAGATAAGGTCGACCACAATGCCTTTAGCAATGATTGCCCGATACGTAAGAGATGGGAGGCTCTGGCCAGGGCAACCATAGCCTACTGCTAAGGTTGTACCAGGCCCACAAACAAGAACCAGACCATATACTGTGGCGCAAGCGAACCTCCAGCGCAAGCGACTCGCGACCGAAGAATTAATAATAGAGGCCACTAGATCAAAGATGCCTTATGTGGGCGGATTGGGTAAAATGCGGCACTATAATGGAGTAAGGATCTTCCAATGCGTAGACAAAAACGACGGTGTTGTGAAAGCGGCTATTGCGGTCTTTGACAATGATATAGATGTCACCCAATACACAGAATACACAACTCACAACATCGTCGTAGTAAAAATGAAGACCAAAGCTTGGGAGATTATAGTAGCCTCATTTTACTTCGCCACAACATAGTCATCGGTGGCGATGCAAACGCAAAGTGTGTATGGTGGGGTTGCACTGGTTGCAAGTGGACGCGAGGGGCGATGAAATGGCTGGGACATTAGAGGAAATAGGATTGCAGGTACTCAACGACGGCGACACCCCAACTTACGATACCGTCCGTGGTGGGAAATCTTATACAAGTATCGTAGATATAACAGCATGCACACAGGACCTGTGCAACAGAATCGAGGGCTGGAGAGTCGACACAAACCTGACGAGTTCCAACCACAATACAATTATATTCAATATCCGACTTACCAAATCTAAAGGCAGCACTATTAACAGGACTACACGCAGGTATAATAGCAAGAAAGCGAACTGGACCCGCGTTCATGAGAAAGTGGGTAAGTTGCTAAAGGAAAATAACATTAACACATATCAAATTAACAAAATTAACACAACAACACAACTAGATCAGATAGTAGACAAGTATACACAAGTAACAATAGATGTAAGTAATGAAAGTATACCACCTAAAACTAACAAAATAACACCTACATTGCCATGGTGGAATGAAGAACTCGCCAGTCGGAAGTCGGAAGCGCTCACCAAGAGGCGCAGAGTACGATTCGCTGCACAGGTCCGACGGAAAAAAGTCGTTCGCGAGTACCTTGATGCGATAGAAAAATACGAACTTACGGCACAACAGCGGAGAATTGACAGCTGGAAGCAGTTTTGCGGAAAGCAAGACAGAGAAGGAGTCTGGGAAGGAATCTACAGGGTCAGGGAAAAAGTGGAAAAAAGAGAAGAAGACGTACCTCTTATAAAAGACGGCAAATCGCTAGGCCAAAAGGAATCAGCGGAACTGATAGCCACAACATTTTTCCCTGTAGATGACGAAAACAGTGAAAACGAGGATCATAGAAGCATCAGGAAGAAGGCTGCGCAAGTAAACATATCGGATCATGATGGATACTATGACCCATTGTTTACACAGACAGAACTTGCAGTAGCCACAATGAGCTTCAATCCCAAGAAAGCCCCAGGCTCCGATGGACTGACTGCTGATATATGTCAACACGCCATAAACCATGACCCAGAAATTTTCCTAGCACTAGCGAACAGATGCTTGCAATTAAGCCACTTCCCGGTCATGTGGAAAAAGGCAACAATAATAACGCTCAGGAAACCCGGGAAAGAAAGCTATACAGAGCCAAAGTCTTATCGACCGATTGGGCTCCTGCCAATAATGGGTAAGATCCTTGAAAAGATGTTGATAAGCAGATTAAAATGGCACATTCTACCTCGACTTAGCAAACAACAGTATGGTTTCATGCCCCAGAAGAGCACCAAGGACTCTCTCTATGTCCTAATTAATCAAATAAGTACAAAGCTTGCGCAACATAAAATAATTACAATGATATCGCTAGACATAGAGGGAGCCTTCGATGGCGCGTGGTGGCCGGTAATCAGGATCCGTCTTGCGGAAGAAGAGTGCCCGACAAACTTAAGGCGCATAATATGCGCATCTTGGGTAGAAGCGCACCTCGCAACACCCAGTCGTAGCCCATGTTCCAGAGGAGCGGACCCAGCACCGACCCCTGCGGGACTCCGCACTATACGGGACGCCGCCTCATCCTCCCATCTGCCGCCACGTAGGCCACCCGGCGCCCAACCAGGTAGTCCTTCACTATTCGGCCTACCCTCCTTTTTGATGAGGCATAGGCGTCCCTCCTTCCATACTTCCGGGAACCGCCCGACATTAAGACATTTGTCGAACAGTCCCCGGAGTTCCCCCTCGACATGTGGGAAGGCCAGGGCCAGGACACGGCCGTGGATACCGTCCGGGCCCGGAGCCTTCCTCCTTGTCTTGAGGCGATCAAGGCAGAGGCCCAATTCCACATCTGTCACGCCCTGGACCTCCCCTGTCGCCTCTTCCACAACCTCCCCCTCCCGCATCCTGGGCGGGATCAGGTCCACTGCGGTGGGGAAGAGCCCCGCGACCACTTCCTCTACAAGCGCTGGCTCCAAGACCTCCGTGAGCGGAGCCCCCCCACCCTTCAACTTGTTTCGAGCTGAATGGTAAGGGCGCCCCCACGGGTCCCTCTCCAGGCCATCGATAAGGTCCTCATAGGCCTTCTCTTTAGCCTGCCTGATCGCAGACTGGAGAGCCCTCTTTCGGTCATAATATAGCGTTCGAAGGCCCTCCATTATTTCAGGCGTGTCGCCTCTCCGACGCCGACTCCGCAGATAGGCCCTACGGGCCCCTATGCTTTCGGTGCTGGAGCTCCTGTGACCACCAGAAAACAGCCGTCCTGCGCGGGGCCCTCTTCCAACGTGGCATCGAAGAGTCTGAGAGGGACTTCATCACCCTCTTAAAGTCAAGAGCCAGCGCTTCCACGTCATTCGTCATAGCTGGGCTTCCGGGCCTCAGCCACGATCTTAAGATCGCCGACTCCTCGGCCAATTCTCGATCAAGGTGACTAATCACCCATCTCGGGAAGGCCGAGTTCACCCCCTCCAGTGGGACCCCAGGAGCCGGGCAGCAGCTAGATGTGAGGACCCCCAGTCGGATGTACCTATGGTCCGACAGGGTCTCCACATCCTCCACCACCCGCCAGCCAGTGACCCTGCACGACGCCTCAGGGGAGGCGAGGGTAATGTCAACTATCGATGCCCCCTGAGGCCTCATGCACGTCGCTACTCCCCCAGTGTTAAGAACGACGAGACCCAGCTCAGCCGCCCATGCCACCAAGGGAGCACCCCGAACTCCGGTCATGGTGTCGCCCCAACTGCGTGAGCGACAGTTGAAGTCCCCCATGGCCAATATGAGGCGGGACCTGGCCCTCCTGATGGCCGGCCCAAGGCAGCCCAGGAAGCCCTCAAACTCCCACAGAGGTCTGTTAGGGGAAAAATATACCCCCACCACTGTTAGAGGGCCCCAGTCTGCTACGACAAAGCCATCCCCCCTTTCCCGAGCTATCAGGGGCGGACCCCCTGACCGTGCAACAATTGCGACCAAGCCATGAGAGTCCGCCGCCCAATTACGGTGGTGGTGTCGTACCGTCCATTACGACGACATTTGTTCAAGCTCCCCCTGAGGAGCAACCGTACCCTCCTGGTGGGCGCGCTCGGTGCACTCGGTTCCATGGACATGGCGGGGGCCGGCACCCCCGTTCTCGATGTGTTCCTTTTAATTAGCGGGGGGTTGCACCTCCGCCCCCCCATGCGGTGTCCTGCGGGTGCTCCGGCATCGGCACAGACGTCGCACCTTGGCTCCTCGGTGCAACTTTGTGCGAGGTGCCCTGCCTTACCACAGCGGCAACATAGGCCGCTGCGGTCCTTTGCAGTGCACGTTGCACTGCCATGTCCGATGCCGTAACACCGGAAACACCGTAAAGGCCTAGCCTCAAGGAGGGTGACCCGTACGGTGCTCCATCCGATACAAAGGCGATCCTGCAATATCGCCTTTGCTGCTGTGGTGGGGCACTTTACTATCGTGCTGCCCATGGAGATACGCCCCACACGCACATGTTCGCGGGGAACATTCCCCCTGGCAGCAACAGCCCCCACCACGTCATCTAGTGTCACGCTGTCTTCCAGCCCGTTGATCCGTATATCAACGGATTTCACAGGCCGGTTGACAGTCGCAATCCCTGCTAAGGCTCCCCGTATTTCCTCAGCAAGCCTATCAGCTTGCTGAGACCGCTCGGGCCCCCCAATTTCAAGGATTCGGCTTCCCAGGGCCGTTTTCCTTGTGCGGACCTCCTTCACCCCTATGTCCGCCAAGCTGACCCGCTGCTTAGCAGCGGTGAGTGCCCAAGCATACGTTGCGCCCCCCGCTACCGCATCCTTGGACAGGGTGATGACCACCGCTGCAGTTGAAGGTGGCCTGAGGCTCTCCTTCGCTTTGAGCGATCCTGCCAGCCCATCTCCCTTTGTCGGCTTCACCGACTTCACCGGCTCCACTGGCTTGGTGGACTCAACCGCACGTATCCGGCGGATTCCAGCCTGCGCCTGCGGAGCCGGATTAGCCGGCGCGGTCAACGTCGTGTTGACCGTTGTTGGAGCAGGCTGCGTCCTCTTTTTTTTTCCCCTCGCCGCCACCTTGGTCCACGAATCGGCTGGAGGATTTGCCGCTGGGACAGGGGGGCCCTGGGGAGCTTCCTCTCTAGTGCTTCGCTCGACCTGTCTGGTGGCAGCTGCCAGGGGCGGCCGGACCACCGGTGCCGGCAGCAACCGGTCTTCGATACCGGCCAGCTTGGCGTCCATCATCTCCCCGATGGTTGTCACCAGGTCACCCTTCAAGCCTTCGACCACCTTCTTGATGATGGCTCCCTCCGAGGATGGAGCCTCCGCCACCACTGTGTCCTCCACAGTCTTGCGTTCCGAGAACTCCCTGCGTATAGCCTTCAGGTCGTTCTCAAGGTCAGTGACCCGCGCTCTCAGGCGGTTGTTGTCGTTCGACAACCGCCGCGCTTCATCGCGGAGCTGCCGCGACTCCTCTTCTGCGGTCCTTGCTGTCAGGACCTCAACCATCTCCGCCATATCTTTGGCGGCAATCTTAAGGTCGCGCACGTAGCCACCCTTCAGGATGCCCGACCTTAAGGCGATGTCCAGGATCTTCTGGGACCGCTTATTCGCCCGTTGCAGGATTTCGAACCCCGCCATCCTCTCCAGGTCCTTGCCTAGAATTCCATCCGAGATTCCAGGTTCGGCATCAAGCTCAACAGCAGCAGGCTTTCGGAAAACCCCTGAGCTTCTTCTCCATCTCTCTCTCAATTTCACTTTCCTTACCCGATAGTTAGGCTTTTTTGGCCTGAGCCAACCCTGTTGAGTGACCAGCAGCCTTTTTTTGGCTTGCTTGGCCCTCCTCTCCACCGATGCCTCGGTCTCTGTAGCCGAGTTTTGGCCGGAATTACTCGACCGTTTATAAAAGGACCGTTTGCGGCCAGCACCATATTCCGAGCAGCTGGACTCGTTTAAACTATCCGTGTCCATTGTTGCAGGTTTACAAGCTACAGGCAACAATGGAAACAGATAAACACACGGGAAAAAAAATTATGACATAACTTACTAACTATCAATATATACTAATTAATAAATAAATTATATCTAAACACTAAACCTACTATAAAGTATCTAAGCACACAGTTCTTATTAACTACTTATATCTAAGTGTTACCACTACGCTAGTGTCCTCTAATTCAGCACACTGTCAGCGTCGCTGCTCGGCGCCACAGAGAGAAACGCGAGCCGCGCTCGCCGCGGGTCTCGCGGGAATGCGACACTAGCGACACCGCGACGCTCTGACATCGCAACTCGGAACAAAGGAAATGGCTATTTCCCTTTGTATAGGTCTGATATTAACAAACGATATATCATTGGATTCGTCTTGAAACGGCGATCTCAACGATATATAGCACTTAACTGATTAATTTATACACAGTGAAGTAAAAACATATAATATTTACTTCAAATTAAAAATTCTCACGGCCGTATTTGTGGTCCGATTTTGAATTTAAAAGCACTCACGTGTCTACCAGAGCCTGGTGCACCTCACAAACACTAAAAACAGGGGGGTTACCGCAACTTCCAGCGAGTAAACCACACCCAAACTATGTGTCACTATCACTTCAGATGTCGATGTCGATAAATAATTTACCGAACGCTCGAAAGAAAACTAGTTACACCACTGTATTCGCCGTAAAAAGGCGCGTCTTTTGATATATAGCAAGTATATACACACAAGCTATATACACACCAAAAGCCATCGTGAACGCGGAGCGAAGTTAAAACGATGTTGCCACTACGACCGCACAACGACTTCAACCTAACGTAGGTTACGTTAACCTAACCTTTTTTTTTTATTATTTAACGAGGAGGAAATACATTTACGTACTACCCCTGTGCACTATGTGGCACAGGGAGTGTGGGACTCAACCACTTAGACCATCTTCTACGTAGCTAGAAGTTGGCCAAGTTTGGTAATACCCACTAAAACCTCCTCGAAAGCAGAGAGTTCCCCTTTTTGAGAGGTTCTCCGGGATCTTTGCAGGGCATTTCACCGGAGAACCTCGGGGAAGAGGCCATCAGTGGCCCTCTACTGGCTGCTAGGGGCTGGGGTTGAGAGGTCTTCTTGGACCCCTCTCCCCCTCCTGCCCCGCCCTGTTGCCCTCTGAAGGGCAACTGATGCCCTCTCTCTGTTTCTTTCGGCTTCCTCCTTCTGTAGCATTACGTGCTCGCAGAAGGAGGAAGCCGCTTTCCAGGACTCCTCGCTGTCCAGCATGCTTTTGACCATGCAAGGCAGCGAGAGGTCTTGGTCGATCACTGTCCTCAGGTCTTCACGCCTCGTTTCCCACGCGGCGCAATTCAGGAGGGTGTGATCGGCCGTATCCTCCTCGGTGTCATCACAATGATGACACCGAGGCGATAGCTCCTTCCTCACAACCCGGCACAGATATCGTCCAAAGCAGCCATGGCCCGACAACACCTGTGCCAGGCGGAAGGAGATCTCTCCTTTTCGTCTTTTCTTCCAGTCGCTTAGGACTGGAAGAATGGCGCCTATAGTGCGCGCGCCCACTTGGGAGGACTCAAGTTCCTCCCGCCACTGCCGCATAATGGCAGCGTCAGCCGCGCGCCTTATAGACGCCTCGCGCTCCCTCCACATTTCGCCGCCCATTTCCGCCTTAAGGCGATATAGCCGCCACACCTCGCGTACCAACCAGAAATATCCTTCAAATGTTTGGCGGATGATACTGAGATACTCCAACATCCTGGATTAAAAATCTTTACCGACGGCAGTAAAATCCAGGGGAGAGTTGGAGCTGCACTATCACAATGGGAGGACGGCGTGGAAACCTGCACAAAAAAATTTAAATTAGATAATTATTGTAGTGTTTACCAAGCAGTATTATTGGCACTTTTAAATGCTACAGAGCAGGAACTAAAAAGTAAGGTGGCCACCGCAAACATTTACAGTGACTCCCGCTCTGCACTGGAAACGGTGGTGAGTGGATTTTCCCTCCATCCCCTGGCCGTAAAAACGCGCGAGAATTTAAAAAAGATCGTAATTCGGAACAAAATAGTAAAATTATTTTGGGTCAAGGCGCATGCGGGGTTGGAGAGAAACGAGAGAGATGATGAGCTGGCCAAGGACGCTGCGCTGTTACTAAAAGTGAAGCCTGAGTATGACAGGTACCCCATAGCTAGCGTTAAGAAAGAAATAAGAGTGGACACAGTAAAAGAGTGGGACAGCAAGTACCAAGGAGGAGAAACAGCCACAGTAACAAGGATATTCTTCCTGAATGTCCAGAACGCATTCCGAATAATAAAGAAAATAAAGCTGGACCCGGTTCTTGTACAGTTGTTTACGTTTTTTGACATGGTGGGTTCTCACAATACTTAAATCGATTTAAGCGGAAGGACAGCCCATCATGCATCTGTGATGTAGATAAAGATGAAACAGTTGTACATGTATTAACAGAGTGCCCAGTCTTTGGTAAAATTAGAGCGGAATTGGAGGTGGAAATAGGAATAGGGTTAAACCAGGAAAGTATTTGTAGTATAATGGACGACGATAAGATTAGGAACAAGTTTTTAAGGTATTGTAGAGAGATTGTAAATAAAGTAGAAAGCAGAAATAAAATGTAACATAAAGGTGTATTAAATAGATAGGTTGATATTATGTAAGAATAAGCTTAAGACAAATGTTGTTTCAATTAATAACATATATCAGATAAGTTGAAATGTAAATATTCCTAACCTAACCTAACCTAACCTAACCGAACCTAACCTAACCTAACCTAACCTAACCTAACCTAACTGCATCAAGGTTTTCTTGTAAAAGCCCAAGTCTTTCAGCGCGAACAAAATCTAGTGCTATTGTAACCATTTCGAAATATTGCACCCACAATTGTGCTGTTGGACCATTTTTAATTTTCGTAAACGGTTATCAGTATTATTGAATAGATATAGATTTAATGCATGAAGAAAATGATAAAATATAATATAATAGTTAATAAAAACTGACAAATATTTATAATCATTGATTTATCGATAGTTCATCAACTATATATGGCGCGCCTTCGACCGGAGGCACCGATTGACCTGAAGTGATGCTGTGACCGCGCGCTCTCCGCCCTCAATCTCGAAAACGGTTACGGTAAAAGTTCGATTCAGGCAGGCAACGCGAGCACACGTGACGCGTTATCTGTCCTCCTTCAAATATTTTTATTACCTGCGTTATCGCACTATCTGCTCAGGCCACCTGGGCTAGCTATTGTTATCGCGCGCTATTGTTCGGGACTCTTTGAGTCTCGCACCTGTTACGTTGCTTCGCGGAACGTGGCTTAGTTATTATCTGTGTTAATTACCCGGTTTTACGATCGTGTTATTTAGCACCTGTGCTGTGTTTCGCGATTCTGCACGCTAATCGTGTGTGTTTGTGAGTTGCAGTTCGTGCCGTGTGTGTCTTCTCCGTGGGGGCCTGCACAGCGTGCATCGGGGTTCCGGCCCAGCCAGTCTACATCCAGCAAAGCTAAGTCTTAGGCTTAATTATTATTATTAATTTCTTTTAATTTTTGCATATTTTATTATTATTAATATTATTTATTAATGTGCAAGTGTACAACTTAACTATAGTTGTCCACTTAATTATTATATTCCCCCTCTGCCTGACCCGGGCAGCGGGGGTTGTTGCCCGCCCAACCTAGTTAATAAATATGACAACCATGGCTTCACCAATGGTTCCCGACGAGGGCTTCTTCAGCGCTCTCTTAGATAGGTTATTTTCGGAGAAGATCGCTCCGAAAATGAAAGTAACAATCAACGAGACAGTGGATGCCGCTATCAAAGCGAAATCCAACAAATATAACTCATCGTCTGACGTTTCGGGTTCCGACGGGGAATCCAAAATGGAACTAGGTAATGACTCCGACGCAAGCTCCGTAGCTTCGGTCAAACCAAGGAAAGTGATCACCCGATCAGCCCGTCCACCTGTCCTTCATGCGTACTTTGACGCGCAGGCGACCCCTAAGGTCCCCGCGGTCAGTCCTGACTGCACGGAAGCCCCTCAGGCTTCCAGTGCTTCACCGGCCCAGCCGGAAACCGCTCTACCGTCGAGAGCGGAGAGTGTCGCGTCAGATGCTGACGGCTTCATCACCGTCAGTCACAAGAAGAAGCGCGGTCGCGAATCGCCTTCGCTTGATGGCACACCCGCCAAGAAAGCCGCGGCCACGACTGGCTCCACTCCCGCGCCCGCGCCCGCGCCCGCTAAAGCCCGCGTACCGCCTCCGACCAAGCGCCCGCCTCCTATTTTTATAGGAGACCGAGGCCGCTGGTTGGTTATCAAAAATAGGATCCCGAAGACACTCTCCTTCCAGGTGAGGGCGTACCAATCTCTCATCAAATTAGAGACCAAAGAGGTAGCGGACCACCGCGCCTTGACATCCCTTCTTAGAGAGCTGAGCGTGGGTTTCCACACGTACGCCCTGCCTGGGCAAGGTCTCCTCCGGCTGCCAACGCTGCCACAGAGGCCACTCTCTCGGCCCCCGCGCCCCTCCGGCCACCGCTAGCGTCCCGCCCGGCGGCGTCGGTCCCGCGACCGAGGCCACCGGCGCCCGCGTCCGCGGCAACAGGTAACCAAGGCGGCAGCACTTTTGCCTTCATGTTCGAACTGTCAGAGCTGTTCGACATAGATGAAATACGACATAGCGTATTTTAACGCCCAACGCCTTAAGCCTCAACTAGACTTGGTGAAGGAGTTCGCTCACGATATCAATTAGACCTATTCTTAGTGCAAGAGACATTTCTAAAACCACGTATACGCGATCCGCGTATCGCTAATTATAACTTAGTCAGGAATGATCGCACCACCCGTATGGGCGGCACCCTCATTTATTTTAAAAGGTCTCTACACTGTATACCTATAGATCCTCCGGTCCTCACTAACATCGAGGCCTCTGCCATCCGGGTCAGTATGGCGAATCACCAGCCGATCACTGTTATTTCAGCTTATCTTCCGCCCAACACACAAGTATTATACACATATATAGAAGCATTACTCGGCCACGGGGCCACAGTCATAGTGGGCGGCGATCTTAACGCCAAACACTCCAGCTGGAACAGTAGAGCCACAAATAGAAACGGAATCTTATTAAATTCGCTGACAGACACGCTGAACTTTTCAGTAATAGCACCCGACGAACCAACACGTTATCCGGATAACGTCGCGCACCGACCCGACATTCTAGACGTTGCGTTACTTAAGAACGTAACGCTCAATGTAAATTCAATCGAGGTTTTTCACGAATTAGAGTCAGACCACCGGCCCGTCGTCCTAAATCTAGGCCCACCGGTTAACTTTCAACCACCGACGAAAACAGTGATCGACTGGCAACGGCTGGAAAAGGATCTCGAGTCTAGCAAGTCCGACGACCTTGACCTTATACCGGACGTCATCGACTCGGTCGACACGGCTCACAGTGCTATCTCTCATGTGACGTCACATATACAGAATAGGATCAAGGCCTGCTCCAGGCAGGTTCCGACGATGCAACCGCATCGCCTAAACCTGCCTCCAGAGGTCAGGAACTTACTCACACAGAAGCACAGAGCCACTAGACTTTACGATAGGTATCCGTCGGTCGTGAGTAGGCGCCACCTCCGCTACCTACAGCGGGTGGTACGGGAACGTATCGCGGAACTCCGCGGCGAACGTTGGGACCGCTTGCTCGGCAACCTTAAGCCATCACATGTGGCTTTCTGGAAGCTGCCTCGCGCGTTCAAACAGAAACCGCCCACTGTCATGCCCCCTTTGGACAGAACGGGACTGCAGCCGGTGCTTGATGACGATGAGAAGGCTGAATGCCTCGCCGATAGTCTCGAGAGTCAGTGCTCTCCAAATGCAGCAGCCGACCCGACACACGTTGACGAAGTTGATCGTGAAGTTGAACGTCGCTCCGCTCTGAGCCCTTCAGGCGATGTAATAAAACCCACCTCTTACGAAGAGGTGAAGCTAATCATTAAGGAGCTTAACTCCAAGAAGGTCCCGGGGCCCGACACTATAAACAATAGGGTTCTTAAAATCCTACCCTCGACTCTTATTACTTTATTGGTTACCATTTTTAATATTCTATTGTCTAACAGCGCGTTCCCCAAACAATGGAAGAATTCCATTGTTATCGGTATCCCAAACCCCAATAAACCTAAAGCTAATCCGAGTAGCTATAGGCCCATTAGCTTAATTAACTCGATCGGGAAACTTTACGAAAGATTAATTCTCGCGCGTCTTAATCATTACATCGCAGAGCTCAACCTGATACCCGACATACAGTTCGGATTCAGAACCGCTCACTCGTGTCCCCAGCAGGCTCACCGACTCACCGAGTACATTCTCGTACGGCGTCAACTTCACGCTACCACGGCAGCCGTGTTTTTCGATGTCGCGAAGGCATTCGACAAGGTATGGCACAACGGCTTAGTATTCAAGCTGTATCAATTGGGAGTGCCAGACAGGCTCGTGCGCATCATACGAGCCTACCTTACTGATCGCTCCTTCCGATATCGAGTAGAGGGCACCCTATCCTCACCCAGACCCATCAGGTCTGGCGTGCCACAGGGTTCAGTCCTCTCTCCCACTCTTTTCTCGCTCTTCACGAGCGACGTTCCCAAGTTTCCGAGTGTCCAGCTCGCTCAGTACGCTGACGATACGGCACTCTACTTTGGCTCCGCTCTATTGAACCGCTCAACCTTGAGCAGGAACATTAAAGTGCTTCAAGCCGCCGTCGATGAACTAGGCAACTGGTTCAGAAAATGGCGGATTGAAGTGAACCCCACCAAGAGTGCAGCGGTACTCTTCGGTAACGCGAATAGCATCCGCGCTAAAAAACGACCGACCGACGTCATTAAATTGTATGAAACACCCATACCGTGGATGAAGGATTAAAAATACTTAGGAGTCACGTTCAACAGCAATATGAACTTCAAGAAACATATTGATACGGTATGCAATAGAGCCCGATTTGTCCTCAGTCGCCTTTATCCACTTGTGTGTGGGCGAAGCAAACTTCCGCTCAAACACAAAGTGACGCTGTACAAAACCATCGTACGGCCCATACTGTCATACGCAAGCGTCGTTTTCGCACACACCCGACCGAGCTACTTACGTCGTTTGCAAGTAGTTCAAAATAAATTCACGTGCATGGCAACCGGAGCCCCGTGGTTCATCCGAAACGTTGACCTTCACCGCGACCTAGAGCTTACGACGATAGCTAAACACTTTAAAGAGATCTCGCGACGCTTCTTTGACAAGGCGCCTAACCATCCCAACATCTTGGTTAGGAAGGCATGCGGGTACACCACCCTTCACCCTAGTCTCAACCCAATAAGACGTCCCAGACACGTAACGGTAGACCCGGATGACGACATCACCATCGCGAACGCGACACCCACACAAACACCGACACAGACACGCACACACCGCCTTCGCAGGCGTAGGCGCGGTCAACCACCGCAAACCACTGGCACTCGTCACTCTGATGATGGCCAGCGGCCCGCACCCTAGATACACCACACATTGTTTTGATACCCGACGAGACGTTAGTCCTCGTCCTGTAATCGCTCCACTACACTCACTCACACACGGACTGACTGACGGACTGACATACACCAATTACACAATCACAAACACACTCCACAAACAGACACAAACACAAACATACATGCACACAAACATTTACACTACGTACATACATACAAACACACATACATACAATCATAAACACATACATACACACTTACATACATTACACAAAACATCACCACACTTGCCGGCGCCTGTGTTCTTATCACCTTTTCATCTTTCATCTTCATTTCATCTTCATTTTTATTCTCTCTCCTTCCCACAAGCACACAGCCGGTCTGAGGTTCGAGTCTCCTTAGGAGACGCCCCGCGACTGTTGTTGCGTAGTCTTTGCGGCCTCCACGGCCCACGTCCTACTTCGCTGTAAAAGCCAGGGCTGTATTTCCTCCTCTCAAAAAAAAAAAAAAACTTACAAATACCAATCAGGCTGGTGCAGAGCGCGCACCGCCTGTTAGAATGGCCGTATCGGCGCAAATACTACAACACACCTATTATAAAAACGATAATAATTCAGTTTAACTAATTTTAGTTAAAATTAATTCATAATTTATGCTTTAATTACATTGTGATGTGAAATTATTGTAAAAACAACACGAATTGAAAACACGTGCAAGTGCGCCGGGTCCTATAAATACAGCCGCACGGTCGACACTTGAGTGAGAGAGCTCGATTGCCTAGAGAGAGAGCTCGATTGCCTTCGTGTGCTGAGTCTGCTAGCGACTCGCACCGGCGCTCGGGCCCTTATAGTGTTTCAGCATACTGTGCTACTTTATACTGAAACCTTGTTTTTGCCACGGTTGGTGTTCTGGGTAAACACGACACCCCCTCCAGTCTGGGTCCGGTCTGCCTCCTGAGGCAAACCCCGGGAACCAGCCCAGTGGGGTGCTGGCGTGCCAGCACCTCCGCTTGGGCCGCGCCTAAAGGCAAGGCAAAAAAAAATAAAATAAAAAAAAAACAGCATGCCACCACCAATCCTGCCGCTGATGTCACAGCGACGCGCGACTCGACCGCGCCCACTTCGACGTAAGGTTTTTGTGCGGTCGGCAATCTCCGGCCTTGAGGCCGGGCTGGACGCAATGATAGCGTCCGGCCAAGCCACCCTCGCTGCTGGCGCAACGAGGCGCCCCGAAGCCGCTCAAGCGGGTCCTTCAACGGGAGCCGGTGAAGCGACCTTCGCAGCGAGTCCGCTGACGCCGTCACCGGCTCCATCCATGGAATCGTTACCGTCCATCGTCCGACCAGCAACGCCCAGGCGACGACTGATGCCCACGACTGCCGGTACGCCTATTCCTGCCGTACGCACGGCGACGCCTGCAACGGCGAATCATACCGCGCAAGCGCCTCACCCACGTCAGCCACGATATCCCGCCACGCAGCCAGGTATACCCGTGGGGCGTTTCCCCTCGCCTCCTCATAGAGGAGAACACAAAACCTCGGCACGAACACCACCGAGTATGCCGACCCTGTCGCCAGGCTCTCCAATGGAGACCGCGACAAGCCCAACATACGCGGCTACTACCGCGTCCAAAAAGACGCCGACGACGGGCGACGTCACCGCATCCGCCGCCTCTGCCACCGCTACCGCTGCGACCGCCGCCACCACCTCAGCCACTCCGACCACCAAAGCGACCAGTCGCTACCCACCGCTGATTGTGGAGGTGCTTCCCGACTGGCCGACGCATTTCCGGGAGCTCAAAAAGCTACTCGGCCACACACCTAACGGATGCCCGTTTGGCAAAGGCGTCCGCTTCATCCCCAAGTCGGACCAGGAGTTCCGCCACATCCAGCGCTACCTCACGCAGCTGGAAAGTGTCGCTGGAATCTCCTGGTTCTGCTACTCGCTCCCCGCGGAGAGGAGCGCTAAGGTAGCAATACGGGGCCTGCCGGCAAACACAGAGCCGGCACAAGTGGACGCGGAGCTGCGTGAGCTCGGATACGTCCCGGAGCACGTGCGCACGATCCCCGCGCGCCCAGGCAGGCCGGGATGTCTGATGTTCGTGCAACTCCAGCGTACGCCAAATCTCATCCCGGGTATAGTCATCATCAGTCTCGATCGCGCATCGGTGCAAAACAGCCGCGCACGTATTAACTTTAACTCGCGCGGTGCTCGCGTTATTATATATCAAAGTGATTATATGCAAATTTAGACACTAAATTCATAGCAATAGAGTACATATTCAACTGAGTGCTTTGCCTGTTCTTAAAATGCCTACCTGCGTTGCTTGTGCATCTGTGCTTGAATTAAAAGAATTAATGAAATGTTCGCTGTGCGCCTCGACCTATCATTTTCAATGCGTTGGTATGACGAATAATAATTAAAATAAGCTATCATCGTCTTATAAATCGTCATGGAAATGCCCTGCGTGTAAAATGGCCAGCAAAAGAGGAACGCATATCTCAGACTCCACTCCTGTTAAAGGATCTGATCCTGTCAACGTCTCGGACAGCAGTGGTAACATCCAGCATCAGGACTTTAAGTCCTTTAAAAACGATGTGTTGAATGCCATGTCTAAGCAGGAGGCACACGGACAGAGCTTACTGAAGCTGATAGAGGAGAAATTTCAGGCTGTACAAGGGTCCCTGGATATCTTTACTGACGGCCTAAATACGGTGAAGAAGGATGTTGCTGACTTAAAAAAGGCTTTCTCAGCGAAAATTGAAGGCCTCGACAGTCGCATCACCGACCTCGAGTTTCAAATATCACAAATTAGTGATATTAAGACTGCATACGAAGGTTTGAAGATGGAGATGGCATGCATTATAGAAGCTAACACAAAGAACGAGCAGTGGGTGCGACGCTCTAATATTCAAATTAATGGCATTCCACAAAAAAAGGATGAGGACCTTATCAAGGTTATAACCACTCTGGCGGAAAAAAGCGGGTATAACTTGGAGCCGTCTCGAGACATAGATTTTGTCACACGCGTTGCAGTAAAGAATGATGTTGATAGCTCCTATCCCAAGCCTATAATTCTAAAGTTACTATCCAGATATAAGAAAGATGACTTCTTAGCGTGCTTACGTCGCCTGAAGGAGTTGAGAGCATCGGATATTGGATTCCCTGGTAACAAGAGCAGAGTGTTTATAAATGATCACTTATCTAGTTACAACAAGATGCTCCTACAGAAAGCGAAGCTGCGTGCTAAAGAGAAACATTACAGCTATTGTTGGGTGCGTAACTGTACAGTGATGGTGCGGCAAAAGGATAAATCAAAAATTATTCATATCACCTCTGAAGATTCGCAAAAAAAATAGTTTAGGTAATAGCTATAAAATTACAAATTGCATAGAAACCAAAGTACAATATACATCGAATCATGTTCTCAATTGTAATAAGAAGTTTACTCGAACTCACAGTGAATTGTTAATTAACCTATCTATCAACCCATTCTGCTTAACCTATTGTTTACGTAAATTATTTAAATGTTTGATGTACATTGCTCGCCTAGTTAATAAATACAATATGTACACATACTCAGACGCTTCATTCCCCGCAATTAAATTTGTCTTAAGAAATGTGAACTATTGCATCTTTAACTTGTGTGCTACTTGCGGTATCATAATATTAACTTTGATTAATCTCTGTCAATGTAAGTATGCAACTTGTTACTCGCTTTTATTACTAACTATTTCTTATGGTATTATACTGATTCGGATGGTAAATATTTCACCAATTAAATTCGTAGTATACAGAGAATTTGTAACGAAATCAATTAGTTTATATTGTACGATCTTATATTTAATACCTGTCAATTACTACGAAGTAATATTAATTATTGTTCAATGCGGACGACGTTCCATTTATTTATTTTGTACGATGGCTTACTTGTTTAATGTACTTTATTATGTAATACCTAAAATAATTATTGTAACCTTGTTGGAGCAGTGTTAATAAATCTTTTTTACCAAAACGTTCGCGGATTACGTACGAAAACCACGGGCTTTATAAAAAATGTTTTACAAAACAACTACGACATAATATGTATCAGTGAAACTTGGCTACTGTCTGGAATCCACGACGCTGAATTGTTCGACGCGCGTTATAATGTTTATCGGACGGATCGTGACTACGACCGACTGGGAGTTAAAATGGGCGGCGGCACTTTAATAGCAGTACACCGTACGCTTATGACTAATATACTAAACTTACGACCACTACCAGTGTTCCCCGACGCTGATATTACTCAGATTAATATATCTCTTTGCCGGGGCCCATCTTTAAAAAACCTCCGTTTGTTCTGTTGCTATTTCCCTCAAAATCTGCATCAGTTATGGTCTCAACAGCAATTTTTTGAATACTTATCTGATCTGAGCATAGCGTACCCCACCGATGAAGTCTTACTTGTAGGCGATTTTAACATTAGGAATGCTGAATGGCAACCTAATCTTAGTGATATAGGTTACACAATTTTAAATACCAGCGCGGACCGGTTGACTTCCCAACTATGGGCGTTTTTATGTTTTACGGGTTGGATCCAGTTCAATTATATCAGCAATATTAATAATAGATGTCTCGATTTGGTCATATCTAGTTCTCAATGTTCGGTTCAGAGATCTGTCGCTCTAGCGATACCCGAAGATAACCACCACTCTGCCCTCAGTGTTAATATTAATGTTCAAGGCTTGCAGCCTAGCCTGAGACCCCCTCCTCGGCTCGTGAGAAAATTTCACTTGGCAGATTATAACCTGATTGACGAGGAATTAGCAAAAATTAACTGGTGCGACCTACTGGATGATAAAGAAATAAATGCGGCAGTCGATGAATTTTATCTTGTATTGAATTCAATTATCGATAAGTATATTCCATCTAAATTAGTTATAAACAGCACCAGCTATCCATGCTGGTATTCACGTCCCTTAATTAAAATTGTAAAGAGAAAAATAAGGATACATAAGAAATGGAAAATATATGAAAGGCAATCCGACTACTTTCTATTCTCTGATCTTAGACACGAATTCAAGAAAATGGAGGCTTCATGCTATCAATTATATATTAATCGTGTAGAAAACAATATTGCTCTAAACTCAAAATGCTTCTGGTCATTTATGCAGTCAAAATATAAGGTTAATAGTATACCTGATAGCTTATATTTAGACAACGAAAATGCCAACGACGGACAACATATAGCCAAACTGTTTAATAAATTCTTTGAATCCGTGTTTGAAAAACAATTTAACCACACTTTGAACGCGAGTATTTATGCAAGTGAGTACTATCAAGCTGTTATTGGATATGTAGAAATTAATTTTAAAACTGTAGAAAATTTCTTATCAATTATTGACCCTACCAAAGGCTGTGGCCCAGACGGCCTTCATCCCCTCTTTCTAAAAAAATGTAGTAAACAATTATCCATACCTCTAACGCTTCTATTTCAGAGCTCCCTCAGATCAGGCATCTTACCTAAGATTTGGAAAAGATCCATTATTGTCCCTATTCACAAAAGCGGCGATAAGCACAATATAAGGAATTACCGTGGGATCTCAAAGTTATCAGTCGTTCCAAAATTGTTTGAAAAAATTGTACATGATGCCTTAATTTCAGCAGTGCGACCATTATTAACACCGTTTCAACATGGCTTTATTAATAAGCGTTCCACGGAAACAAATCTTTGTGAGATGCTAGATATGATTTTCGATGCTATGGACAAGGGGTTTCGCGTTGATGCCGTGTATACCGATTACTCGAAGGCGTTCGACAAAATTTCCCACAGATTATTAATTGCAAAAGTGGAAGCAATAGGTATTCACGGTGACCTCTTGAGATGGCTCACATCGTATCTCCGTGATAGGACCCAAGCTGTAACTGTCAAGGGGTACACTACATCATTTGTACCCATAATATCTGGCGTACCACAAGGCTCCCACCTCGGACCATTACTCTTTAATATATTCATCAACGATGTGGTCAACTGTATAAAAAAATCTCAGTTATTAATGTATGCTGATGATACTAAATTATTAAAAGTTATTAAAACGGAATTAGATTGTAACAGTTTGCAGGAAGATTTAGATCGTCTCACTGACTATTGCTCAAATAATGGTTTACACTTGAATATTGACAAATGTTGCACCATATCATTTACAAGAAAGAAGACAGTGTCAACGCAAAATTATTATTTATTGGGTAATAAACTCCGCAGAGTTGACGAGGTGAGAGACCTTGGTATAATGTTGGACAAACAACTATATTTTGAATCACACATTAATAAAATTAAAAACAAAGCCTACAAGATGCTTGGATTTGTCCTTCGCCAAACAACTGATTTTAAAAACCCAAAATCTCTTATTTTACTTTATAACTCCCTGGTGAGATCCCAGTTGGAATACGCTTCCACCGCTTGGAACCCACAGTATGCCTGTCACGTAGATATGATTGAGGGAATCCAGCGTAAGTTTCATAAGTGCATCTATAAAAGATTTGGTTTCTCGGCTAATGGTTTAACTTCCTTAGAATTAAGACGAGAACATAAGGATCAATTTTTTTTATATAAATTAGTCAATGGGTTGATCGATAGTCCTTATTTATTGAATAAAATCAAATATATAGCACGAAAACCTTTAAAGCGAAATTGTCGGCAGCAGTACACATTTCATCTTCCACGAGTTAATAGTAACTACTGCAGAAATAAATTTCTCCAAAGGTCATGCGATAGGTATAACAATAAATACCAACAAATTGATATTTTCTTTCATAAGTACGGTAGGTTTGTATCTGAGATCAGGAAATGTGTCTAACTCGTTCCCTGATTGCAGCTGCAACCCTTACTTTTATCTATAACTTTAGTGTTGTATGCGAACCTAGTTGTACCCGATCGAGTAATTAATCTAGCAATTATGAATCTACACGTTTGTGAAAACTTTGCTGGCTTATTGTATTTTTCTAAATTAAGGCTAAAACTATGTATAATATATAGCTGTTTGTTTTCCAAATAAAAAAAAAAAAAATATGAGGTGCACGAGCTCCTCTGTATGCCCGGGATCACCATCGAGGCGTGGCGCGGCAGAAAGGGACCAGCGCAGTGCCATCGCTGCCAGCAGTTTCGGCACTCCTCGCACAACTGCCACCGGCCCATTGCCTGTGTGCGGTGTGGGGACAACCATCCTGCACGAGAGTGCCAGCGCCCCAGGGAGGACCCGCCGACGTGCGCCAACTGCGGTGGCGCGCACACGGCGAACAACGCAAACTGCCCGGTGTTCCGCAAAGAGACGCGCAACCGCCGGGCGGGCACCATCGCACGCACCGCCTCAACAGCGCGCGCGTATCCTCCCACTGCCCACGCATTAGAGGCCGACGCGCCCGGCTCGCTCATGGCTGCCGCCAACCAGCCACGGCAACCGGTTAAACGCCGACTCAAGCGCGGGAAACGCGCTCAAGCGCGCCAAGGCACCCTACCTGCCGCACCACCTACTGCGACACGCGCTGCTGCGCCCGCCGCACTGCAGCCTACCGAGCGCAGTACGAAATCGTCCAAGCCCACCGTGGTCGCCGCCCCTGCAGGGGGGACGAAGGCGAAGCGAGTGACGCCGCTGGACTCGCGACTCACCAAAGTTATCAGCACATTGAATCATGTGCTGATGGCCATCCAGGAGCAGCGTGACCCTATTCCGCTGATCCTGGGTTGCATCACGGAGCTCTGCACCTTTTATGGCTGAGCTCCGCATCGTGTTTTGGAACGCCGACGGGCTTTCATCACAAAAAGCCCGTCTCTTCAAGACTTCGCTTTCTCAGCGTCGAGTGGACATCGGCCTGATCAGCGAGACTCACCTCAGACCGGTAGACAAGTTGAAGGTTTCCGGATACTACGTCTACCGGAAGGACCACGCCTCGCCGATCGGGACTGCTTACAGGGGATTAGCAGTCTTGGTCTGTCGGAACGTCATTCACCAACTGCTGCCAGTACCTCAACTGCAGACGTCGTATGCCCTAGGCGTGGAGATCTGCATCGAACATCAGCCCACCCGTATGTTCGCTTTCTACAAGCCGCCGCAGAACCGACTCGCAGTGGCTGATGTCCACACCTTGTTGGACTCGCTGCTGCCCACGATTGTCGCGGGCGACTTCAACGCGAAACACACGGCGTGGAACTCCAATATCGTGAGCCCAGATGGCAGACGCCTCCTGGACGACGCAGATCGCCACGGTTACCAGGTGCTAGGACCAGAGGTCCCGACGCACTACCCGTACTGTGCAGCCCACATGCCAGACGTCCTTGACATAGCCGTCACGTGCGGCCTAGCTGCCGCACCGTCGTTAGACGTTCTGGATGACCACCTCATCTCCGACCACCAAGCAGTCCTCTTGACGCTGAAGACAACCCCGAAGACGACATCGCTGCCTTCTCCGAAGCATCGTCAGGACTGGCGAATCTTCGCCGAACACATGGCCGAACATTCGCCGTCCTTTAGAGTAGAGAGCCCTGCAGACGTTGATCGACTCGCCACGGACCTCAGCGCAACAGTGTCCAATGCGCTTCGAGAGTCCAGACTCGACACTGCATCTACTCGTAGACAACCCCAGCTCCCTGCCTACATACAAGCGATGATCGAGGAGAAGAGGAAGCTGCGAAGGCAATGGCAAAACCTGCGGTGCCCGACCATGAAGACGCGGCTGAACGCTCTGGCTGCCAAATATCAGACGCACTTGAGACAGTTGCAGACGAATCCTGGCACTCCGCCATTGAGCGAGCCGGTGACGACTGGTCTGGCATGCACCGCCTCTGCCGCCAACTCTCCGGGAAGCCCTCCCCGATTAGACCCCTCATGGCCAGTGACGGAACCCCACGTTACCGAGCTGAGGATCGAGCGGAGATATTTGCGGACTACCTGGAGACGCAGTTTACACCCAACCCGACCGCAGATGTGCAGCACGTAGAGACCTTGAGCGACATGTGAAGAACTACTTCGAGTCGCCGATAGTACCGACAGAAGACCCCGTCGTGTTCTCCCCCGGACAAGACTAACTAGACTGCGCAAAGCACCCGGCCCTGATCGAGTCACCAACGAAGCCCTGCGTCACCTACCTCCGCGAGCAATCGCGACGCTGACGCGGCTCTTCAACGGAATCCTCCGTACCGGGCACTTTCCATCATCGTGGAAGCTCGGCCGAGTCATCCTGATTCCCGAGCAAGGCATGAACATCATGCTGCCTGGGGAGTTACCGTCCCATCACTCTTCTATCCACCACCTCGAAAGTCTTCGAGAAGCTACTGTTGCTGCACATCACGCCGCATCTTCAGCCACGCGACGAACAGTTCGGTTTCCGTGCCGAACACTCCACCACTTTACAAGTGACGAGGGTACTGCACCATCTCGCTACCACCTACAACAAGCGAGAGCAGTCTGTTGCAGTATTCCTCGATATGGAGAAGGCGTTCGATCGCGTCTGGCACGCCGGCCTCGTGTACAAGCTGTCCACGTCTACTACTCCCCGCCGCGTAGTTAAGACTGTGGCCACCTTTTTGGAAGACAGACGTTTTCAAGTGGCGGTTGAAGACGCTCTATCCACGGAGCGCCCCATCCGAGCTGGTGTGCCCCAGGGAAGCTGCCTGTCGCCCGTCTGCTACAGCAGATACACGGACGACATTCCAGTCGCCGACGGCGCCATTTTAGCGCTGTATGCTGACGACGCGGCGTTCATTACCACCTCGCTGAATGCCCCGCATGCAGCGCTGAAGATGCAGCGAGCACTGGACGCGATTCCCACCTGGCTGAAGGACTGGAGACTCAAGGTCAATGTGGCGAAGACTCAGGCGATTTCCATCGGGCGGGCGCGCCTATTGCCGCTCCCGGTGTCACTCATGGGCGAGACCGTCGTATGGTCCCCGAAGGCCAAATACCTCGGCGTGACCATCGACAGTACACTCTCGATGCGGCCCCATGTTAAGAACGTGGTTGCCCAGACGCGCGCCGCACGGAACGTTCTCCGACCCGTGCTGGCGTCCCACCTGCCTCTCCATACGAAGTTGTGCGTATACAAGGCGTACGTTCGCACGCGACTCACCTACGCTGCCCCCGCCTGGTTTGCGCTGACAAGCGAGACGGGTTGCAAGTCGCTGCGAGTGCAGTAGTCGCTGACGCTCCGCACCATCTCCGGAGCACCACGCTTCATACGAAATCAGGTCATCTCCAAAGACCTGCGCATGGAGAGCCTGGACGACTTCGTTCGTCGCCTGAGCACCTCTATGTTCGCGCGCGCCGATGGAGCGCGATCCCAGCATTTGCGTGGCATCGCGCCATACCATCGACGACCGCCGGACAGAAGAGGACTACCACGTGACCTAGTCTCCTAGGACACGACTGCTTCCTCGCCGCTGGGTGATGGGCGCTCACCGGTACACTACCGGCGGGCTCGTCCTCGCTGAGCGGCGGGCGCAAGCTAACCACGGACCTACAAACCGGCTGCAGTCCGCAGATCGCTCGCGACACTACGCGGGCTTGATCGCACTGTAGCAAGATACCACCGGACATGACACCACGGACCAACCGGTCCCACCCAGTGCCCCGTCTGTAGTTGCAGGCGGCGTTTATACTACTGAAAGGGGCCATCGCCCCGAACAGTTACCCCGAGGCCCGTAAGGACCTACGCGGAAGACCCACCAGGCACTTGAGTGGTGTTCAATTCAGGCAGGCAACGCGAGCACACGTGCCGCGTTATCTGTCCTCCTTCGAATATTTTTATTACCTGCGTTATCGCACTATCTGCTCAGGCCACCTGGGCTAGCTATTGTTATCGCGCGCTATTGTTCGGGACTCTTTGAGTCTCGCACCTGTTACGTTCCTTCGCGGAACGTAGCTAAGTTATTATCTGTGTTAATTACCTGGTTTTACGATCGTGTTAGTTAGCACCTGTGCTGTTTCGCGATTCTGCACGCTAATGGTGTGTGTTTGTGAGTTGCAGTTCGTGCCGTGTGTGTCTTCTCCGCGGGGGCCTGCACAGCGTGCATCGGGGTTCCGGCCCAGCTAGTTTACATCCAGCAAAGCTAAGTCTTAGGCTTAATTATTATTATTTATTTTTTTTAATTTTTGCATATTTTATTATTATTAATATTATTTATTAATGTGCAAGTGTACAACTTAACTAAAGTTGTCCACTTAATTATTATATTCCCCCTCTGCCTGACTCGGGCAGCGGGGGTTGTTGCCCGCCCAACCTAGTTAATAAATATGACAACCATGGCTTCACCAATGGTTCCCGACGAGGGCTTCTTCAGCGCTCTCTTAGATAGGTTATTTTCGGAGAAGATCGCTCCGCTAATGAAAGTAACAATCAAAATGACAAATTTTGTATAAAAACTGTTATCCATTATTTAAACCTCTTCAGGCCCTTTTTAAGAACAAAGGGTACCTTATGCGTCTATTTTTGAAAAAAATATAATCACAATTGAATTCGGAGTTAGGCGAGAAAGCATCACATTGTTTGGACTTCCATTCGAACTTTCATCCACACATATGTCGAAATTTCTAAAACGCTTGGAAAAATATTTATTTATATCTAATCATGTGCCTACTACAAAGTTACATTTCATTTTTCGTTTCACATGGATTTCATCTTCCATACAAACTTCCATCCCCTATTTCAACCCCTCCAAGCCCTTTTTTGCGATTAATATGTCCTTTCCCAAGCCCTCTATCTATGTATTGAATTTCATCAAAATTGGTTCATTGGAGTAGGCGTGAAAGCGTTACATACAAACTTACATTCACATTAATAGTATTGGAAGGGATGATGCCTACTACTCGGCTTAGTGGAGTTAGTATCTTTTTTGTGGGGCGAGTGGGGCTTTTACAACAAGACCCCAGACAATTTTCAGAAAAAATGTATTACGAAATTCAAAAGAATTGTTAAAAAACGTTTCTGTGGTAAAGGTACTATAATTAACGATAAAATAAATTTTAATGTATGATGTTTTTTGAAATTTTTATAATTTATTTTTATGTAACTAACCGCACATTTCTGTTTGTAAATAATAATAATATGTTAGTTGATATTCATACAAACTATTTGTATTTATATTTATATATTGTATCAATTATTGTTAGTAATTTGCTTAAAATCCTTGTTAAATTTGTAGGTTAAACTGTATTTTGTATTTAAATTAATGTCTTGCAATGAGAGTGGTGTATGCACCAGTAACTGGCATTTAAACCAGATTATAAACCTATAAGACCAAAATTATTTTTAATGTTTTGTATGTAATGCTGTTGGTGTGTCAATAAATAAATGAAATAAATGAAATAAATAAGAAGCTCTCTCAGTTTCTTGCGCCCATTCTGCTCAGGTCTGAGGCATACTTTTTCGAATGGGCGATTTTTTAATTTTTTTTATTTTCAATAAGTGATTTCATATCCTATTTTGCAAAAAAATATTTGAATTCGAACGCAAATGGCCTCAACCACATAATAAGTGGCCCATACAAGGTATACTGAATGTGACCGGACTAGCCATATGTAATGCAATGGCTTTTTTATGGAAAAGGAGGACAAACGGACGTACGGGTCATATAGTGTTCAGTGAT
Source organism: Leptidea sinapis (assembly GCF_905404315.1). Classification (NCBI taxonomy): domain Eukaryota; kingdom Metazoa; phylum Arthropoda; class Insecta; order Lepidoptera; family Pieridae; genus Leptidea; species Leptidea sinapis. The sequence goes on along the minus strand of NC_066284.1, from coordinate 13,873,515 downwards.
CACCGCCGCCCACATTATCTTGCAACACCAGAGGAATCACAGGAGCGTTGGTGGCCTTTAAGGAAGGTATACGCGCTTTTTTTGAAGGGACCCATGTCGTATCTACAGGGAAACACCGCACAAGGAAGCTAATTCCATAGCTTTGTAGTACGTGGAAGAAAGCTTCTTGAAAACCGCACTGTGGAGGACCGCCACACATCCAGATGGTGGGGATGATATCCTAATTTGTGGCGTGTAGTGCGAAGGTGGAATTTGCCTGCAGGAATCAGGTAAAACAGCTCTTCGTAAGACTCCCTGTGATAAATGCTGTAGAAGACACACAATGAAGCAACATCTCTACGCAACGCCAAGTGATCCCGCCGTTCGATAACGAATAAGTTTTGGAGGCCTTAAATATAGAACTGATGACGCATCCGCCATATAGTCTGGACCTCGCACTATGTGATTTGATTTTACTACCGAAAAGTAAGCTAAGAGGTATACGAATTACAAGCCTTGAAGAAGTGATGAATGCGTTCCAGGAGGCCGTTAATGGCCTTCGGGAATATTGGACCAACTACTTGATACAGTCCAAAAAATGCAAATGTATTTAAATTCTGAAGGAAAATACTTTAACCAGCGTTAAGGGTGGCTCCCATAATTATATGAGATTTTCACGAGATTTTACAACTAAACTGAATATCCTATTATAGAGAAATTTTAATATATGTGTTTTCAAACATTTTTCTTTCTGATGCCTTAACTGAAAACACGATTGGAAGATATTTGTTCGATACTCATTTGAATCGAAAACGATGCTTATTTTGAAAAATTTGGTAATTTGCTTGAGAACTACATCTTCCATAAAAGCGAAAAATACTAGTACATAGAAAAGTTCCTTAGTATTGCCATAATTAATTGAATAAGTTTTGGGACTTACGCTGTTTAGTGGCATCGATATTTTTGTTCCAAACAAAAATATCGATGCCACGCGATACTCACTCTTATTATTGTGGATCCAAAACTATTAGTATGACCTAAGTGTGTAACAGACAAGAATATTATTTCTAAATGTGGATCGATTGAAACCACATGTTGCACGCGGCTATGTCACTTCTACTACCGTCGTAATTAGATTTCTTTGATTTATGGTGATTGGAAAAAATGTGTTGCTTGGTGGTTTTACTTCTTACTTTTACCTGAAAGGTTATTGAGGTAAAATCGATCGAACCACGCAGTTGAGCCACGCGTAATAAACGCTTCGGCTTCAATTAAATCAATAAAAAACGTTAACTTTTAATTAAAAAAAAATATTAAGTATAATACATCTGATATCACAAAAATATATTTAATATACAGCATATCCATACTATTCAACTTCATTTTACTATTATATATTAAAAGTCTTCGTTCAGTTTAAGTTACTTCCATTAGGGTGAAAGCTTATATTGTTGAGAGGTATTTCTTGACTTATATCTGATTCTAATGAACTCGTGTGACTTCTTTTTGGTATTTGCCTCGGTAATGCATAGTTTTTCCTCGTCACACCCTGGAACCTGAAATAATTAATAAATAGAGTTATTATAATATTCTACTATACAAATCACAAACATTAAATCAAATCATATCAAAATCAGTCTTCATGTAGGTCAGGTAAATGACACTTATGAATGTCAAAAAGATTCTTTTCTTTTTACACTTCGGAAAAGGTTGAGCTTTAATGAGAAGAAGTGGCTAAACTCATTGGAAGTTTTTTAAATCAACATTTACAGCTTCATCACCTTCCAACTCACTTCAATTACAATTAGTATTTGTGTAAAGTGGTGCAACAAAATACTCAATGCCTTACACGAGTAAGTAAAAAAAACGTAAATCAAATTACTAAGTAAATAGACTCGAGTTATTGAGTATCAATCCACACCGTAATATTATATTACTCATCGTAAATATATAAAGATATTTTGCGAGCATTTTACTAGAGGTTCCAAAAAATATAATAACTTTAATTTTAAAAACATGAAGCTGTAGTGCCCGTTCAAGAGTATGACGCATGGACCAACCTTCCCCTCCCTCGACCATATTTTAGGGAAGGGAACCCGCCCCACGTTACCGCCTCAAGCAGTATCATTTAAGCGAGCATGAGGCAAAAGCTCGAGAAGTTCAGGACACGCTAGTTCATTCACACATATTTTTCTTAAGGTGACACAGTCTATTAAGTGACGTCTTTAGCTAAGTGAAAGTAAATTGTATGTTTTTAAAAGTTCATTGTAATTAGCCTAACCACAATTCATACGATAGTTTAAAATGCGTAAGATTTTTTTTTGTACAGCCTCCAGTTGCGTAACATATATAGCATAATGGGGATTCCAGATTGGACAAGCATATTCCAACTGAGACTGCACAAGCGTTTTATAAAGGTAAATATATGTGGCTTTATCTTTGAAAGGTCTAGTGACACGGGTTATGAAGCCTAACATTCGGTAAGCTTTATTAATAATTATTCCCAGATTCTTTTCCAAGGTTAGTTTAGGGTCAAGAAGGACCCCAAGATCCCTGACAGAGTGAACAGATTCAAGGGCATGGTCTCCAAGGGTGAGGTTGGACGTGATTATATTATGGGTGTTTCTAGTAAAGATGACATGCTGACACTTATTATAATTTAGAAATAATTTGTTTCTTTTGCTGAGTCGTCGAGCCTATCAAGATCTTCCTGTATCAGTGACACATCAGAAGGTGTAAGTATCTTTTTATATAACTTTAGATCATCTGCATAGAGTACATAATTATTGCAATGTAGAAAGCACTTCGATATGTCGTTGATAAATAAGGGGAAAAGCAACGGCCCAAGGATTGAGCCCCGGGGTACGCCGGATGTCACTAATACTTGAGATGAAGTATACCCATTTATAATCACCTATTGAACACGATTATGTAGGTAAGCTGTAAACCATCGCAAAAGATTTCCTTTAATACCATTAAAAGACAACTTTTGTAAAAGCATTATATGGTCAACTTTGTCAAATGCCTTCTGAAAATCTGTATACATTGTGTCTATCTGATGTTTACTATCCAAACCGCTAAAAACATAATTAGTAAAAACAAGGAGATTAGTTAGAGTAGATTTGCCCGTTGAAAAACCATGCTGTTGGTCTATAACAACATGCTTTAATAAATGCTTCGGTGCACTGATCTTTTTTCTTGAGAATGTCTATAATATGTAGAATGTTGGTAACATAACAACAAAAACACAAATAATGCTGGTACCGGATGGGCTCGGAAAGAGATCTAGCCAAGAAAGCCAGCAGCCTCATGATTCATCTGTACGTTGATGTCTGTCTGTAGTAATCGTTTAGTAAGCTAAAAGTATGCTGAGGACCTCATTGAGCCAAAAGATACCCCAATTAATAATTTCATTTATTAACTACTGCTATTCATTACTGACTTAGTAATGTTACTCTATATAATAATCACTATGATTAGGAATAACTATAATAGCATGTTATATTGACTTCTTTAGTTAACTTGATTCGTGTGTGTTAGTTGATACTTCTGACTACAGATGGTACCATTATCACGGCTGATGGACGTGCCCTATACGTGGGTAACACTGAAAATGTTTAGAATTGGCCAGTTAGAAACATTACTAATGAAAATTTTTTTTTTATTTAAATTTTAGAACCCTTTGGTAACCTAATGTAATGTACTCGTATTGAATTCATTTGTGATTTGTTTTTGTGAATTGGCGGCAAATCTAAAACTCTTGTTATGAAAATGAACTTGTTACACGTGTTTCGTTTCGAGGATTGGCCAACTAAGGTAGAGAAAGGAAGAAGTCAAGGAAAAAAGATGATTGCCTCATTCTTTGGTCGGAAAGGTCATTTCGCGCCAGTTGTGCTAGAAGATGGAAGGACTGTTACTGCAGACTGGTATGTCAATCGCTATTTGCCTGTTGTCTTGGAAAAAATTCGACAGCAGCACCCTCGAAGCAGGATCCTCCTTCACCACCACAATGCTTCAGCGCACTCCGCAAAACGGACTGTTGAATATTTGACTATGGCAGGTGTCGAGATAATGAGTCATCTGCCATACAGTCCTGACCTGGGGGCCTACTCCTAAAATCGATATTCGATATATCGTGGCATTAGTCGTGTCGAATCCTACTCTAAGTTACATCGTATTCAATGTCGAAACGATGAGTGAACGAACGAACTATTTCGATATTATCGGTCCTACTCTCTGACATTTTTAACTAAGAGTAGAGACGAATATTCGAATTTGACAAAATATAAACGTCACTTTTACGATAATCTCAACGACACCTTCTAGGCTGTCGTTGCTATTATCATTTCAAGTTGTAAAGATTATATATATATAGATTTCAAGTTGTAAAGATTATATATATATAGATATTTGCCATACAATATATATTAATTCATACTTAACAAATATTATTAAAATAATCATATGTGATTTACTATTCAACAGGATTTTTTGACTACCAAGTAATATAAGTCATTTTGTTGGTAAAGGTTACTATAACATAAATGACTTTCTTAATGATACCACAGATTGGGAATGGAGCGACCGCCCTCAGGCTATTAAATAATAAGTATCATTGTTCAATGTTACTTTGTAAATGTTACTTTAATTGTAAAACATATTTTCGATGAAAAAAAAAAGCCCGGTGAGTTTGTTGCGCCCATTCTTCTCAAGCCTGAGGCATTCATTTTGGAATGGGTGGTAGTTTTTTTTTTACTTTCAATAAGTGATTTCACATCCTATTTTGAATAAAAATATTTGATTTTGAATTTGTTGATCGTTTATGCGTAGAAATTAATGCAAATGGCCGCCTGAGAAATAGGAAGACGACGAGAAGGGTTGAGGAACGTTTTTTACATTTTATTCTTCGCAAGTTTTGTATTACTTATTCAATTTTAAATGGTCATATTATATTCATTACATAATTTTTGAATATTTTGTGTAATGATACCAAATTGGTGATGCAGAGTCTGGCATGGTCCTTAACGCCTAAACTTTGTTTTGACTTTTGACACTTTTTTTTTTTTTTGGAGTTTATGGCCTGGTATCTAGACCTTTAGGCCAAGTCTTGGGTATTTTTATTAGGTATATTATAATTTCCCAACTGTATTTTTGATGAATTTATATAGAGGCACGTAATAGGATCTATTCTTCAACATATCACTCAGGCGGCGGGAGGGATCTTGCACTGTCAATTGATTTTGCACTATTTCACTAATTTCACTGACAAGAATCAATCTGTCAAACGAAAAGCACTCACATTTAAATATGAAATGTTCGATATCACCAACAGAATTATTGCAGAAGGTGCAGTAGCTACTCTCCACTATGCCCAACCGAGCCAGGTGGGCCGGGACGGTGGAGTGACCAAAACGCAGTCTGTTTATAGTCGTAATAAAGTCCCGATTGGCCATTTTCAATTTGTTATACCATGGTGCCACAGGTAAGTTTGCTTGAATATTTCCATACCATTTACCCTTCTGTTCTTGGTCTTGTTTCCAAAATTCGACCCATAAACTATTGACCTGGTTGTCAATAGATTGATAGCAGTCGGTCAAAGGTACTTTTACTATGGAGCTAACATCCAACATGTTGGTTCCATCACGTGCAATCTTATCTACTGTCTCATTTCCTGTTATGCCCCTATGTGATGGAATCCACATGAAAGAGACCTTTATGCCCTTTTGTGCATAACTAAATAACAATTTTTTTATATTATACAATATATAGTTTTTTTTAAAGTCAAATCTGAGATTGGTTAAACTTTGGACCATACTTAAACTGTCTGTTAAAATTAAAAAATTATTAAAACTATTTATACGTGCAATCCACTTCAGGGCCTCGAGGGCCGCATATACCTCTGCAGTGAAAACACTGCACTTAGGGTCCAGAAGAAAACTTTGACCAAACTTGGATTGGGGATCATAAACAGCACTGCGCACAAAGAGCTCACTTTTGCTACCATCTGTATACAAAGTATAGTAGTTATTGTTGGAAAGAAAACTTAATAATTCACAATTATTAAAAATTTTTTTAGTAACAATATTGGTCTCAAATATAATAGAGGAATATGGGTATGAATAGCATGTCCACTTTGATTGTTTAATTACATTTTTAAAATCTTCATTCATTTGCAGTACAATGAGAGGTAGAACTGGGAAATAACCTTGTAAAAGATCACCTCCCGAAGTCTGCTGAGCCAAGCATTGTACAGGAAAAGGTACTATTTTTTTGAGAACATTATCATTACCAGATAACAGCTTTAGTAAATATCTTTCTATTAGCAGAAGTCTTCTAAGACACAGTGGCATTATTTTGGTTTCAACTTCCATAGCTCGTATGGGAGTTGAACACATAGCCCCAGAAATAATTCGCAGAGCTTTGTTTTGAATTATGTCTAGTTTTTTTACACAACTACTATTTGAATAGGCTAAACAACTGTAGTCGAAGTGGCTTCTGACTATAGATTTATATAGCATACTTAAAACTTTGGGGTCTGCACCCCAAGTCACACCAGCTAAACATCTTATAATATTTAAGCCCTTAAGAGAATTAGTTATAATGTGATTGATGTGTAAATCAAAACAAAGTTTGTTATCAATGACAACACCCAGGAATTTATGATTAGGTACAACTGAAATTGAATGATTATTGTAGAGTATGCCATTAGAGGGAAAGTCTTTACTAAAAATCATGGCCTTGCTTTTGTTGGGGTTAATCTGTAGAGCCAACCTGTCATTATAATATATGTACAATTGATCTAAAGCATTATTTATACTATTTACAGCTCTATCAACATTATGGTCTGTACAATATAGTACAAGATCATCTGCAAATTGTAAAATATTTACACCTTCTATATTTACAAAATTAAGAATTTGACTTGTATATACATTGTACAGCAATGGAGATAATGTAGCCCCCTGCATTGTACCTTTGGAGACCCTTCTTGGACCATGGAGAATATTATTATGCCTTACATACAAAATTCTATCTGTTAAAAAATTAAATAACCAATGGCAAAGTATGCCTGGTATACCAATGTCAGAAAGAACTTGAACCAAAATGCCAGGGTCTACATTATCAAACGCACCTTGAACATCCAGAAAAACACAAACACTGGACTTATTATTTTTTTTGGCATATTTCAGATCTGACAAGAGAGAGATGAAGCTGTCAGCACAACTTCGGCCTCTCCGGAAGCCATATTGAACATGTGGAATGATGTTGTTCACCTCTACATAATACTCAAGACGCATCTTTATCATGTTTTCATTAAGCTTCCCAACACAAGATGACAATGATATGGGACGATATGAGTTAGGATCTTCAGGTGGCTTGTCAAGCTTAAGTAGAGGGATTACACACTGTGTTTTCCAAGATTTAGGAATTTTCTTTAAGTGCCAAAGAGCATTAAGATTAGCTAATAGTTTCTTTTGAACGGACTCATTTAGGTTTTTGATCAAAATGTATGGACAATCATCTAAACCAGGGGTTGTGTTTCGTCTGGATTGTAAACTTGTACAAAACTCACTCCAAGTAAAGGGTTCTATGAGGAAACTGGACTTCTGAAGGCTATTATTAATTTGAAAATAACTTTCTAGATTATCAATAACCCTACATCCATTTTGGGATAATTTTTCTAAGAGAGGGACAACAAATTCGTCATATGTTCTGTTATTGCATTTTATTCGTTTAAATAACTTGATGTATTTCCAAATAATACTAACAGGTGTAGTTCTGTTAAAATTATTACAGATGTTCGCCCAACCATTGCGCTTATGTTCTGAAATAGTCTTTTTCTTAACAGCATCAATTCTTTTGTAATTAATGTAATTATCAATGGTTGGGTCCCTTCTGTACAGTTTTAAAGCTTCATAAGTTTTAATAACACTCTGTTCACATGTGTTACTCCACCAAGGTGCTGGAGGTTTACAACGATAGTTATTTGCTTTGACAAACTTTGGCACAGTATCCCTCTTAAGTGTATCAAGCCTTTTGATAAATTCGTCATATGACTGTAATGGATTCTCATTATTAACTTCAAAATTATAAAAAGCAGTTATCGACAGCTCATTGTATTTCGTCCAGTCTGTCTTGTTGTATAAGAATTTTTCAATGGGAGGATTAATTTGGTATCTATCAACGGACAATAAAACACGAGTAAGCGTAGGAAAATGATAGCTCCCCATACAATCATCATGCACCCACCATTCGCATAGTGGAGTGATTGGAGCACTACAAAAGCTGACATCAATAGCGGATGGATTTCGGTTAGGATAATTCATAGTAGTGAAGCTACCATTGTTAAGGACACATAGATCAAATTCATCAATTAAATCGTATAACTGATGACCCCGACTTTTCGTGGTCATACACCCAAATGCCACATGGTGAGCGTTGAAATCTCCAGCCACATATATTGGTTTAGGCAAATCTCTAATTATATCACGCAGTTTACTTATTCTGAAGTTACCATTCGAGGGAGGGCAGTATACACATAAAATCGTTAATTGGTTACCACTTACATATAATGATAATGCCACAGTCTGAATGTCTTGGTAAAATCTGGTTTGAATAATATTATATTTAAAATATGGTTTAATCAAAATTGCTACTCCACCATGCTCATTTCGGGCGTTATGATAGTGGGAATTATATCCTGAAATTTTAAAATGTTGATTGTCTTTCAGCCAGGTTTCATTGAGTAAACAGATATCAACATTTTGTTCAGCTAAAAATTTAGACAATAAGGGTTTTTTCCTATGTATACTTTGAATATTGTACTGAGCTATACATAACTGCTGTATGTTCTGTACTGTACTGTCCATTAATGTGACAAATTTTTTAAAAGTAAGTCTTTAATGAACAGTGTAGTCACAGGTTCATTATCTGTTTTATTACCCAATTCAACTAAAGTTTGGACCATTGCCATCAGAATATTCTTATTGTTTGCAATTTGAGCCTTAAGTTGAGTTTGGTTCAAGTTAGGTTCAGGTACTGTTTTTTTTACATTATTTACATTTTTATTTAATTTATATACATTTTGGCTTGATGGTAGAGTTTTAACAATGTTGCTCGAATGTGCAGGTAAAGACAGAAAATCAGATGACTTAATTGTATTAGCCACAGAGGCATAAGTAATGTTACCCTTTTTTTCAAGTATTTTCTTCATTTTAATTGGGCAAGATTTGGAAATGGCCAGGTGAGGGCCACTACAATTGACACAACACAAGTTCTCTTTTTTATCGCAGTCTCTGAAATTATGCTCCCCAGCACATATTGAGCAACGCTGTTTACCATTGCAAATTTTCGCAGGATGGTTGAACTTGAAGCACCGGAAGCATTGCTGCAACGGCGGGACATATTCAAACACCCGGAACGAAAATAGGTCATATTGGATGTTGTCGGGCAGAACATTTGATAAGAAAGTTATACTGACAGTCTCAAGACCTACAGTACTTTGACCGACTTTTTTCATGAATCTTCTCACTGAAATAATTTCATAGATCGAAGACAGTTTCGTATATAAATCTTTGTTCGAAATGTTGGTAGGCACATATCGGATAATTCCAGTTTTTTCTATCTGCGCTGCAGGAATATGCGCCTTCAAGTTGTGCTTTGTTAAAAAGTCAGTATTTGTTATGAAATTATTTGCAGTGTTGTATTGTTTGAAAACAACCGCAATTTTGTTGGCATTGACTCTATGTAAAGCTACCACACCTTTCACCTCTGAAGTAAAAATATGATTTAAGTAAACTGGGCTTTTATTTCCAAGTTTAACTTGTTGGTCCTGGCTTTCAACAAAAACCTTGAAGTCTGTATTTGTACAGTGTTCAGGATAAAGTCTCAGATAACCTGGCTTAAAAAACGGAGTAAAGTCATCCTCACCGCCGCCTTCTTCAGGTCCACATTCCTTCGCACCTCTTTTTCGAACAATTTTGGTTCGTTTCGGCGTTCCACCTGGGTCCTCCGGTTCATTCATTTTAATAATTAACAAAATGTACAATTATTTACACTGACTAAAATAAGTTTTGGTAATATTAACACAATATATTTTAACGAATAACAGTAAAACTAATTAAATCGACCGCCACGTTTGGAGTTCCCGCCAAGAATCCGACTTTTGACACTTTTCAGCGATAAGCACAGATAATATTTAGTTTTTCGTAACGTTTTAACATCGTAAAAAAATCAAAATGTTAGTCTATGGTTACGACAAACGATATTGAATGGGAATATTTGTTAGAGTAGGGTAGGTGCGATATATTCGGAGTATTATCGTATCGCTCCGAATATATCGTTGTCGATTTTGAGAGTAGACCTCCTGGCGCCCTGCGACTTTTATTTATTCCCAAGAACTAAAGATAAAATTTGAGTTATTTCACTTTAATAGATATATTTTTTCGATTCTATGAATATCGAATATTAAATTATAATGTTGCAAGAATTCAGAATCTTACAAAATATACTTAATTTTATTAAATCTTATAATATTTTATAACATTTATAAGGAGATTTAAGTATATAGATCTATTTGTTTTAGTAACAGTGGGAGACTCCTTTGCACAGGATGCCGGCTAGATTATGGGTACCACAATGGCGCCAATTTCTGCCGTGAAGCAGTAATGTGTAAGCATTACTGTGTTTCGGTCTGAAGGGCGCCGCTAGTGAAATTACTGGGCAAATGAGACTTAACATCTTATGTCTCAAGGTGACGAGCGCAAATCTAGTGCCGCTCAGAATTTTTGGGCTTTTCAAGAATCCTAAGCGGCACTGCATTGTAATGGGTAGGGCGTATCAATTACCATCAGCTGAATGTCCGGCTCGTCTTGCCCCGTATTTTCAAAAAAAAAAAGTAAAAGCTGTGAATATACAGGAAGCGTGAATTTTTGGGATTTGAAATACGCATTCAGATCGGGACTCTGATGGCTGATTGAACATTTATATAAAATTTTAATTTCCAGGCGATTTTGCGTGGTATTTGAAAGCAGTATTTAATTATGGCAACATACTTATAGAGAACTGAATCCAAAGTGTCCCTATTTTAGGAATTGTACAAAAGGACAAACAAGCGTACGTGTCATCTGATCACCGTTGCCTACATTCTCCTTAAACCTGCGGAATCATAGGAGCGTTGCCGGTCTTTTATACATACTTTTTTTGAAAGTACTTCTCTCGTATGGTCCCTCGATTACGCGACTGTAACCTTCGTTGCGGAAGGTCATTCTAAAATTTAGTTGTAACGTAGTTACCCATTATTAGCAGAGATACTTTTAAACTTTTGTTTTTGATGTACTTAGAACTTCCTGTCTTCGTAAAACTTATAGTAGGACACTATACTAGAAGAGATATACTGTCATAGAAATTTTTAGTTGTGGTTGGTGCTGTATAAGTCTGTTAAATTCAGTCGCTACATTTGTTTCTACGGTTGTGTGTTGTTCTATTGTTTTATTTTGGCAAGTTCTTTGTTTACTTTTTTGTATTTCCTGTCTAGTGAAGATGCTTTTTAATAGTAGTTTCTTTCTGGTTCGCGTAGTCTTTCCTTATGTCTTTACTTATTTCTTTACTTATGACTTTGTATAGTGCATAGTTTTTTGTTTTTTATTTATTTCCTTTAATGTATGATTATTTGCACTAATCAAACTAGAAATGAAGAGATCTATAGGAGAACCAAAGTCAGAAGATTGCGAAACTGACGAGGCAATGGACAGGGCACATAGCTATATCTATGGCTATGTGCCCTGCTATCTAACGGCTATCTGTCCTTTGAGCTCGAAGGACAGATAGCCGTTGGGACAGTAAAGTGCTCAAATGGCGACCACGTACTGGAAGACACCGTTTTGGTAGGTCCCCCACGAGATGGACCTATGATTTGGTGTAGATTACCAGAATAGGTTGGATAAGGGCAGTGCAGGATCAATCTTCGTGGGTTTCTTTACGGGATGCCTTTGTCCAGCAGTGGCCATCTTCTGGCTGATACGATGATGATGATTATGATGAAGGTACGCGCTAATATCCTACGGTATATGGTAGCATTATTGATGCTTATTTATTTTGATTATCTTAACATTTCTGTACTTACTTTTATGAGGTGTGTTTGCCCTTCTTGTCTTATTTAAAAGATGTTTATTAATAACAGCTTAATTCTGAAAGTTTAATTTAATAAAACTGATATTTCATCACTTTTTTTGAGCTTTTCCCAAATATAATATATTGTTACATCTTTTTGGGTTTTATCAAAGCTCTAGATTCCAATAAATAATTTATTAATCTATTTTATTATAACAATTAATTACTTATTTTTATTATTAGTCTATCAATAAATACGGAGTCGATTTTGGTTTTGGGTCGCTGGTCTAATGATGATTTGATACAGAACTATGACAAATATGAGTGTTTATTTTCGATTGGATGCTATGTATTTATCTATGTTTAAGTATGTAAATTTTATTAAATATATCGATGTCTAGCATCCATGCTACAGACCTATATGCTTAGTTTGGGGGCTTGATAATTTGTGTCAAATAAAATTATTATAATCCATAGATTATATGTAATTGGGGTCCTAAATATGAAAGAACAATTATTCAACATTCTTAGATACGTCAGCTCTCTGCGAAGTACGGTTCATAAAAGAAATTAATTACGTACTGCATTGAATATAGTTAATAGTAGCTATTAAAGTAATTTTTTATTCGCAGTGGGACTACCCAGAACTTGTATGAAGCCAATTTACCAATTTACAAATTATTGCCATAATGGCCAGTTGATCTCAAATATCCGTAGTGACGATAGTATTTTCGATTAGGGACAGTAATTTAAAACACGTACCTCCGTAAAAGTTTCACATAAATTTTCTTCTTACATATGAAAATAAGGAATAGAGATATTCCTATAAGCATGTTGTACGTATCCGTCACGTACCACATATTTTGTATTTTTTTATATCTGGCGCTTATATACTCAAGAACCCAGCTTAGGCCCATTATGGTAGACAATTTCAAGTACAGCATTAACCTGGAAGCAAAACATAGATTATAAATTTTTTATGCTGAAGTTGGGTTTCGCTTTTAAGTATTTAACTGAGTTGTAGATATATTCCACAAGCATTGTGGTAGAGTGACAAAAGACACAGTAGACATATTATGTACCAGTATGGTAATTAATAAGCCTTGTTGATAAAATACTTACCGACACGTGCGTACACTGCATTGAAGCAATAGGTTTGTCAGGTTATTTTTCTAACCAACTTTAAAATGGAGGAGGTTCTCATTTCGACTGTATTTTTGGAACGAAGTTCCTTATCGGGCGTTGCGGAGCGTAATAAAGTAAAAAGCGTAAGATTTTCATGTATAGTGTATGTATGATAGTTATTCAGTGTATAATGCAATATTGTAGTCTACATGATGACTGTTATGTAATATTTTTAAACAGAATTTTATTTAAGTATTGTTAGAAATATATTTTTTGGAAATAATAAATGTTTTATTTTTCGTTAAAATATTTTATTTGAAATACTTATGTGTTTTTAAACTTTGTACGTTGAAGTTTCACTTCTGGCACAGTCTTAAGAAACTCTTCCCTGCAGTCATCAGGAACATGTCTAGACGGGGCAATTATTGTTTTCGTGAGTGTCAATTAAGAACAATTAACATCTTTTTCGAGATACAAGGATAAGACTTTTTAATAAAATCAATATTATAGGTTATTTCGAAGTTTTCGGGAGTGTCAATAACGAATATGACATCTTACAATGGGGCCCCCATATTGAAGGATTGGCGAACAGACTTAGTTCTGCAGCATACGCGGTTAAAAAAATTAGACAATTAACTGACATAGATACGGCGCGACTAGTATACTTTAGTTATTTCCATAGTATTATGTCCTATGGTATATTGCTATGGGGCAACGCTGCTGATATTAATACAATATTTGTGCTGCAGAAGAGGGCTATTCGCGCTATTTATAACCTAGGTCCTAGAGAATCATTGAGAGCAAAATTCAAAGAAATTAACATCTTGACTGTTGCTTCTCAATATATTCTTGATAATGTAATGTATGTTCATAGGCACATAAGTGAATTTGCCAGAAACTGTCATAACCATAATGTTAACACCAGGACCAGACATAAACGGATGATGCCTACTACTCGGCTTAGTCGAGTTAGTAAGTCTTTTGTGGGGCGATGTATATGCTTTTACAACAAGATCCCAGAAAATGTTCAAAACAAAGGTGTTACGATAACGTAACGTAACGTACGTTTGAATAATCAAAAGAATTGTTAAAAAACGTTTGTGTGGTAAAGGTTACTATAACATAAATGACTTTCTTAATGATACCACAGATTGGGAATGGAGCGACCGCCCTCAGGCTATTAAATAATAAGTTTAATTGTACAATGTTACTTTGTAAATGTTACTTTAATCGTAATACATATTTTTGATGAAAAAAAAAAGCCCGCTGAGTTTGTTGCGCCCATTCTTCTCAGGCCTGAGGCATTCACTTTGGAATGGGTGGTAGTTTTTTTTTGACTTTCAATAAGTGATTTCACATCCTATTTTGAATAAAAATATTTGAATTTGAATTTGAATTTTTTGAGATCCAAGATGGCGGATGTGACTTTTACAATAAAATCAATATGGGTAGGTATCATTTTCGAGATTTTCGGGAGTGTCGGTGAAAAAACAATTTTATTTCAAAAGTTCAGCATTATCGGCTTCAACGCCCTCGAGAATCATGAAAACAACACCCATGGTAAAAAAAGTTGATTATTTCGTGTAGCTCCAACTTGGATTAACATTTTGACAGCACTATCAGTTTCAACATCCTCAAAAACAATGAAAGCGAAACCCAGGACGAAAGAGTTGTCATTTTCTTGCAGCCGCCATCTTAAATTTTCATTTTGACAGCACTAGCTGGTATTGGTTTCAACACCCACGAAAACCATTTAACCACGCTCATAAAAATTGTAATTTAAATTAAATATTGCAGCCGCCATCTTAGCTTATCATTTTGAATAATGTTCACGAATTTATTATAATCGATCTCACTTATAATTAGAATACCTACTAATTATAATTATAATGTAACAATAAATCATTATTTTATACTATACTAGTTTACAAAGCGAAAACCGGAGTTTTGTTGGTGCCGAGTTCAAAAAGCCGTATACCACGCAATACGCTGGCATTTTTAAAAAGATCGCGGAAACAAATAACAACGTGACACTCTCTCGTATAAGACCGCGAAAACCGCCTAGGGGCCTCGTCGGTGCGCATGTTTGTGTGTGTCATTTCGAACGTTTGTAGGGAGTTTCCGTACTGGTACATATTATGTCTACTGTGCCAATGATCATCTTTAGGCGAAATGTCAAATATACTTCATCATTTCGACAATCCGTACAGCATTTATACATAAAATATCATTTTATTAGTAACTTTCAAACAACAATTAAAATTCAGCCGTCGTTTTGTATAATTAATAATTAATTATAATATATTTTATATTATTTTTTAGTCGTTTGCGTCCTGTCCCGGTGCAAATAAACTCTAATAGACAATGAGAACCAAGTAACACCATTAACTGCTTGACAAGCACTCGCTAGTTTTTGTATCTCGTGAATATATATAATATTATATAAAATAGTATCTGAAGTAAATATAGAATTGTTTCAAAGGAAAAGCTGATTGAATTGCGATCTCCAGCGACATACCTTCCCTTTTGAGCTCGATGAGCAGCCGGTGAGCCGGCGGAAGCAGACTTGAAAACCAAATTGTTTGATCGATTTAGTCGATATATGTTGAATGCCGTAAGAAAGT
The DNA here is from genome assembly GCF_905404315.1 of Leptidea sinapis. Lineage (NCBI taxonomy): Eukaryota > Metazoa > Arthropoda > Insecta > Lepidoptera > Pieridae > Leptidea > Leptidea sinapis. Next base: position 13,857,676 of record NC_066284.1, on the reverse strand, counting down.
AGAACAGATAGTTGCCGCAAAGCATTGTCATCATAGGGTCGTACATATACACTAGCTGTTGGCCGCCTGAAAACAAATACAATATTAATGACACTAGAATCAGTATAGTATCAGGATGAATCCATCTACACTTGCAACACCTGTCGAGGAATCACGGGAGCGATGCCGGATTTTTAGGTACGCTTGTTTTGAAGGAATCCTTATCATATCGTTAAAAACACAACACAAGGAAGTTCATAAATTAATTTCACAGTTTGCTTGTACATGACAGAAAGTTCTTTGTAAATAATACTTTGGAGGAATGCCACATATCCATATAGTTATGTGGAATAACCATCTGGATGTGAGGCTATGTGGATATGTGGATGGTTAGGACGATATCAAAGCTTGTGACGTGTGGTGCAAACATGGAATTCTTCGGTAAGGATAATTAAATATTTATAACGACGATTCCAAAGTGCTTAGATTAAGCCTATTTGCAAAGAATATACATAAAGTATGTACAAATACAAAAGGCAAAAAGCAATAGGGACTATTAGGTGTAATTTACATCGCACAGCGCTATTAACCTACATTTTTATTCACATAGAAATTGCCTCTCTTTCTATCGCGTGACTCATACCTCTGCCGACATTACGAGTAGGTTCGCCTTCTTTAAAAAAATCTAAGTACGAAAAACTAAACACAACCATTAACCATTAATATTACCACGTTAAAATAGATTACCTTTCAGTGTCTTTAAGAAGATAAGAAGGCCTACCATCATCTTTTAATTAGCGATGCGATTCCGGTGCAGTTTGGTTTAGTTACCTAAACTACGCTAACATTCGTACCATGAAGTGCCTTTTACTGAATGGCGTACGGATCGCTTAGTAAGATTGAACGAAATAAATTTGTCTGTGGTCTGCGGTGTGAGAAAGAGATGACGTTCTACAGTCGTTTCATAAGTTTGTCTCTCTTACTCGAACCATAATTATGCGTTGCGTTTTGAAACCTAAAATGATATGATTTTAGCGGCTTATTGCGTAGAAAATACAAAAAATACATTTTAAAATTGCGCTTTATAGCGTCAAATTATAAATCATTAAGCCCTTTTTCGTACTTATTAAATAATAGTAATCTAAATAAATATAGTTCTTTGAATTACAAATTAAATGATTGCTTAGGTGTTTTCGTAAAAATAATGTTTGATTTGACAGGACCACAGAGTACATTTTTTTTAATTCGTTCTTGCGAACAGGCTATAGCACGGGCCCTTACTGCCTCGTCTTTTATTGATTTGACGTCAAGCTAAAATGGATAGCTCTAATGACGTCGTGGTACGAAATAGCAAAGCAGTTCATTTTAGGTTGTCAATTGAATCCCAATAAGAGTTTATAGTAGGTCCGCAGAAATTACTTTTGGGTCGCAATGACCTTTAATGTATTGTTTTTTTATGTTTCTCCGTTTTTTATATATCGGTTGGATCGATAAAGTAGGTATCGAACAAGTAGGTGCTTGATCGTGAGCACATGTGAGTCCCTACTGGATAGATACGCTGGCATGGCCGCCGCTCTTACTGACGTTTTTGATACATACACGAGGAGTGAGACAGGCCTGCTCTTTGAATAATGTTTACTTGTCTTTGACACAAGAGTCTTCCGACACTAGTCGACGATTTCCCGAGAGACTCACATGCCTAATATTTACGCCATCTCCGACATTGTCATTTACATGTTGGAGGCATCCAACATATCATTCATATGCAGAGGAAGCGATGTATGATATACCACACAGCCTTGAGATACTTCAGCCGTCACGAGCTTTGGTTTCGAGCAATATCCGTCGATAACGAAGGAGGTGATCCAACTGAAAATACTCTCGTAAACTCCAAATGATAGAAGATTTGATATTTTATCTATACCTTGTGATAGCAAGCCGTTCAATGATGATGAAATCTTAGCCGTGCTATCGGTCTTTGCTTGGTGATGATAATTCTGGCCGTTAATTATGCTTTTCATGGTTTTGAATCGCTTTATAATAGATAACATACCAAGGGATTCTTCATCCCTGGCATAGTCGGTTGCTTCGTGGGATATTATTTTTTTTTTTATTATTTATTATTGAACCAACAGCACACAAAAATTAAACTAATAACAAAAATATTATGCGATGGCCAACTGCCAATTACAGGTTCACACTATTTATGGTATAACATTTAACGCTCTAATTAAACTATGATTAAATCAAAATAAAAAATAATTAACTAATAAATATAAAGGTGTGTATGAGTGTATGTGCGTATGAGTGTATGTGCGTATGTCTTAAGTCGTTTTCAACTCTTCGATTACAGTATACTTAAAATGATTTCCTTTTTGAAAGAGCTTTTAGTATGGACGAAAATATCTGTTGGTAAGAAATGTTTATTATAGCAGCTAAGGGTACGGCAGACCACCGAATTCTGTGCATAAATAGAGTGAGTAATTGGGACATTAAAAAGGGTGGTATGCCTTGTACGCTTATTCGGGATTCTAAATTGCATGAATGAAGATGTAAGCTCGGGGCAGTCAATTTTGTTGTTGCACACGTCATACAGAAATAACATATCTAGTAAAGTTCGCCGGTCTTTTAATTGCATTAATTTATGGTGGCTACAGGATTTCTCATAACTAGAACTATAATGCTGAAGGTGATATTCTAATACCTTTACAAATTTTGATTGTATATTCTCTATTTCATCGATATATATCCTATAGTATGGGTTCCAGATATTACAGCAGTATTCTAAGACGCTACGAACATATGAGAAATAAAGAACTTTTATACACTCTGAACCTGAAAAAGGTTGACTTACACGTATAACGAAACCTAGATTCCTGTAAGCTTTTTCAGTTATTGCAGCAATGTGATCTGACATTGACATTTTTGTATCAAACACTATTCCTAAGTCCCTAATGCTATTCGTTCGTGTTAAAGGAACATCAAGTAATGTGTATTGGTATTCTAATTTATTTCTTTTTCGCGTAAAGGTGATTTTAAAACATTTAGTTACATTGACTCCAATACGGTTGTCATGATAATAGTCACACAGTCTGATTAAATCACTCTGAAGGTTTATTGAATCTATTTCAGTCTTAATGCGAGCGTAAATTTTAGTGTCGTCAGCATAAATAAGAAATTTAGCAAACTGGAAACAGTCGCCAATATCATATAAATAAGATAAATAAAGTAATGGTCCCAAAATTGACCCTTGCGGAACTCCAGAAGGAACATCCACAAGGTCAGAACGATGCCCAGCCAAGACCACAGCTTGCGAACGATTGTACAGGTAAGACTCCATCCAACGAAGAAGATCACCACGAATCCCTAGTTCCTGCAACTTGCGTAAAAGTATAATATGGTCGACTCGATCAAACGCCTTCTCAAAATCAGTATAAATTACGTCAATTTGATAACCATCATCCATTCCACGCTGAACGTAATTAGTAAAAACAGCAAGATTGGTATTAGTGGAGCGACCATGTATGAAACCATGCTGCTCTAGAGGTAAGTGACGATATCTTCTTTATCTATTTGAGGACCAATTTCAAATCATGATGGAGAGACATCAAGTGATCATATCTCTCGTTTTGAAACAAAGCGGTGCTACTGCACGCTAGTTTTCAATGCAAGCCTGTGAGACGGCACCGTGACTCTCTCTTATACATAGCAGAATTTTTAAGCCTTCATAAAAGCCGCAGCTCAACATATATTCTATAAATATGTATAAATGCATCATTATAATTATTGCTATAAGTAAATGGTAAAGAGTATATATATTATATAACCAACCTGTCAAGAAGCAAGCGAAACGTGGTACCGATGGCTGAATAATCCACGGAGCGTGGCTAAGATCCGCAGCGTTCATAAAATAAAGTATTAGCGCCATAAGTAACGGCACTCCCCAAGCGTATAGACTATACATTCGAAATTTAAACATTTCACCACGACGGTGAATTTGCCTTGCTTTGGCGTAACCTCTAGAAATAAAAGGTAAAAGAATTTGATTTATAATAACAATAATAATATGTTTATTTGCAAAAAACATAGTATACAATAGTGTTAAACGATAAAATGAGAGAAAAAGATTTACAAGGACATCTCAAGTCAATTTCCTAATATGCAAAATTAATGGGGTTGAGCAGGTTATCAACTGTAAAATAGATCCTGTAGATGAAGCCACAAACTGAGAATTGAAAAAAGCATACAAGATTTTATGACGAAACGTCACTAGAACGGTTAGCTCAGTTGGCGAGAGCACCGGCACGGAACGCCGGAGGTCGTGGGATCGAGTCCCGCATCGTTCACAAATTTTGTTTTCAAATTTTATTTGTGTATTAATCCTAGAAGTTAGGGTTATCACTTTAAAAACATAACAAATTGTTTAGATTTACAAGAGTGACATCTCAAGTAAATTTCCTAATATGCAAATATTATGGTTGAGCAGGTTATCAACTGTAAAGTAGATCCTGTAGATGAAGCCATAAGCTGAAAGTTGAACAAAGCATTTTTATATATATATAAAAGTGGACAAACGGGCAAGAGGCTCACGGGATGGGGAGAGGTGAAGCAACCGCCCATGGTCATCCGCAACAACAGGTGTGTCAAGAAATGCGTTGCCGGCCTTTAAGGTGGGGTGGCCCCATGATAAATGCGGTAAAAAAGAGAACCCACATTTCTCTGCAATGCCAAAGAATCAAGCCGATCGGAGATGCCTTGATCGTCGATGATTCGAACCGCTCTTCGTTGTATGCGGTCAAATGGAAGAAGCTGGTACTGGGGGGCACCCGCCCAGAGGTGAGAACAGTACTCCATGTGAGGCCGAATTTACGCTTTATAAAGTTGCTGGCGGTGGCTTTTAGTGAAGTACTGTCTCGCTTTACTGAGTACACCAAGCTTTTTAGGGGCCAGTTTGGCCTTCTCTTCCAAGTAACCACTGAACTGAACGTCGCTCGATATATCGACGCCAACTATTCCATTACAGGCTGTGGCAGTTAGAGTATAAGTTAGTGTAAGTGATCTCGAATCGAGGGGATACGACAAAGTGAGACTTTCTTGTGGTGAACGCACAAACTTGTGTCTTCTTGGGGTTGAATTGGACTAAATTCTGTCGGCCCCATTCCGAGACTTTGCAAAGCATAGTCTTCTATATAAATCGTCGTCGTGTTTCGTCGACGCTATCCCGGGACATGTTGTAGGAAGCATACCCTGTGATGTTGTCTGCATAGCAATGAATACTGATGATTTGCAGCATATAAATGATATACAGATAAAACAGTGTAGGGGATAGCACGCAGCCTTGCGGGACACCAGCGTTTATGGGTTTTAAGTCGGAGCATGTACCTTTAATAACAACCTTGATGCTCCAATCGGCCAAAAAGCTAGAGACCCATTTGCACAACTTCTCGGGAAGCCTATAGGATGGTAGTTTCGCTATAAGCGCTTTATGCCACACCCGATCGAAGGCCTTCGCTATGTCCAAACCCACCGCCAACGCCTCTCCTTTCGACTCAACCGCTTGTGCCCATTTATGGGTGAGGTATGCAAGAAGATCACCAGCTGAGCGACCCTGACGGAAACCGTACTGGCAGTTACTGATCAGTTGGTGCTCCTCTAGGTATCCCATTAGCTGGCGGTTGATGATCGACTCCATTACTTTAGAGAAAAAGGAGCTAATAAATAAATAAAGTAAACTAACTAAACAAAGCGTAGTTGGACGGATCCGAGCGTACACCTTTCTTAGGGATCGGGTGCACTAAAGCCTCCTTCCTTGGTCATCTAGAGTCGAGTAGGACGCGAAGAGGGAGCCCAGGAGATTAGCTTTCTCTTTCACGTCATGGGCCAGCGAGTCATCGTCCCTGTGCAGTGGCGGAATGGCTGGCTGGTAGAAGTTTCCTTGGACAGCCTTGGCGAGCGACCAGAACGCATGAGTTCCAGAGGGAAGGCGTGCAAGTCTCTCGCCAATTCTGCCAATGTGCTTCGACTTCGCGTCAGCAATAACTCTTTTGAAGGACCTGGAGGCATGATTGAACTGTTTTTTAAGTTCGCTGGAATTCACATCTTTATATACCACCGAATCGGCCCAAGCCTGATAGCACTCCTGCTTTCGGCGAGAGGCCATTTTGCAGGAGCGGTCAAACCATGGTTAGGACCTGCCACCCATAGGCATAGAGGAGGACGGAATGAAGAGTTCCATACGTTGCAGTACCACATCAGCGTCAGCAGCGGCATCTGGATCACCCAGCGAAAAAGAGATCTGCCTCCACGGGTAGGATGCAAACAATACCACATCTCGTCCCACTCTGCTAACCTATAGTGCCACACGCGGCGACAGCCTAAGAAGCCGTGAGGCCGTGTTAAGCGCGTGATCGGCACGGTGCTCCGGATCAGGCAGTGGTCAGACGATCCCAGAGGAGGGTCAACGGAAACTAGGTAGCCGTCCAGATGTGAGGTCAACAGAAGGTCCAACAGTAAAGGTGTATGAGCTTACACATCTGGGATTCGCGTTGGCGCAATAACCAGTTGCGTCAGACCATATGCTAAGGCGAAGATCATCATGTAATCATGATGCATCTTTCCTTGTATATGTGAAAAAATATTCAAAATTATTTAAGAAAGTATGTACTATTGCTAAGTCAACGCATATTAGAGAAATAATTAAAAATGCTTCAAATAAAATAAAAATGACTTGGAAAGTTAATAACTGGGAATCTGGAAGAGCGAAAGACTGCAAGTTTGAATATAATCTAATAATAAACAATACAAAAATCCACTCTGAGCAGGAAGTAGCTTCTGCTTTTGAGAAATTTTTTTCTGACATTCCAGTTTCCATCTCAAGCACCCTTGTGTATTCCACCAGTGTTGCCGAGTCACTTCTTTTGGAAAATGTTAAGGAATGTAAACAAAATTTCAATTTTTTGTTGTTAGCCCAGCAGAAATAATTAAAGCTTTCAGATCCTTAGAAATGAAAAAAACTGCTGATATATGGGGCATATCTGTAAAAATAATAAGTTCTGTTATTGACGTCATAGCACCATATCTAGCACTAGTTTTTAATAGCTGTATTAAACATGGCGTGTTTCCTGACCTTCTGAAGTATAGTAAAATTACACCAATATTTAAATCGGGACTCACTTCTGACCCGAATAACTATCGCCCTGTTTCGGTGGTGCCTTACCAACCCTTAGTAAAATTTTTGAAAAAAATATTTTAAGCCAAATGCTTACTCACTTTAACACTTATAAGTTACTTCATATAAAACAATTTGGCTTTACTAGGGGCTCTCGACTACGGATGCCGGTGTTGAACTCATCACGAATATTTTTGAGGCCTGGGAGGAATCACAGAATGCACTTGGTATCTTCTGTGATTTATCTAAGGCTTTTGATTGTGTTCAACATTCAACGCTGGTCAAGAAGCTATGCCACTATGGTATAAAAGGATCTGCACTCGATCTTCTGATCTAAATAATAGGATTCAGAGGGTCGAGGTGAATGGCAGGAGATCTCCTGGGACTCCTCTCGGTATGCGGGTACCACAAGGGTCTATTCTTGGACCCTTCCACTTCCTAATTTATATAAATGATCTACCTAACCTTGTAGAAAAAAAACACGAGGTGGTATTGTTTGCGGATGACACTTCACTTATATTCAAAGTGAAACGAAGCCAAGTTTTATATGACGAAGTAAACAATGCTCTATCTGACATCGTGTACTGGTTTAGCGCCAATAACTTATTGTTAAATAATCATAAAACCAAATATATTAAATTCACCGCGCCAAATGTCAAAAATGTAGATGCGAATATTTTATTAAATGGAGAGGTGGTAAAACCTTCCTTCCATTACTCCTTGGCATTACTCTTGATTCCAAATTGCAGTGGGACCCCATATTGAAAGATTGGCGAATAGGCTTAGTTCTGCAGCATATGCGGTTAAGAAAATCAGACGGTTAACTGACATAGATACGGCGAGATTAGTATACTTTAGTTATTTTCATAGTATTATTATTAGTATTAGTATTATCCTATGGTATATTGTTATGGGGCAGTGCGGCCGATATTAATACTATCTTTGTGCTGCAGAAGAGAGCTATTCGCGCGATTTATAACCTAGGTCCTAAAGAATCATTAAGAGAAAAATTTAAAGAAATAAAAATTTGGACTGTTGCTTCTCAATACATTTTTGATAATGTTTTGTATGTTCATAAGCACATTGAGGAATTTTCTAGAAACTGTGACATTCATAACGTTAACACTAGGAACAAACATAATCTTGTTATGCCTACTACTCGGTTGGGTCGAGTTAGTAAGTCTTTTGTGGGGCGATGTATATGCTTCTATGTGGGAAAGGTTATTATAGCATAAAAGATTTTCTTAATGACACCACGGACTGGGATTAAAGCGAATACCCTCAGGCTCTTTAATTATAAATGTTTATTGTACGATATATCATTTTAATCCATATTTTATATAAAAAAAAAAGCCCGCTGAGTTTCTTGCGCCCATTCTTCTCAGGTCTGAGGCAGTCTCTTTTGAATGGGTGGTAGATTTTGACGTTCAATAAGTGATTATAAATCCTATTTTGAATAAAAATATTTGAATTTGAATTTGAAGTCGTGAACAGATCTCCCTACATGATCGGTGGTACGCGAGACTAGCCATTCGGCGTGGTGGGCGTTAAAATCGCCAAGACATACGATCTCTGCAATAGGGATCTGCTCCAACACGGAATCTGTAGCTGTGTCTCTGCGTTACCGCTTTGTGACCTATACAGGTATGCGTAGATTCGCGGATGGTCGTCGCAGTCTACACGCAGCCAGATGATGGATAGGTCCTGTCCTGCAAGAAAACTCAGGCGTCGAGAACAGACATCCTCCCTGACGTAAGCGCACACGCCAGCCCGCGGTATAAAGGAGTGTTCCAAATTATACCCCGGGTATATTGACCACTATTAGGTACAGGCCCTAATTGTGGACGCCCAGCGATGGATTCTCCAGGACTGCATAGCCTGGTACCCTCCTGGAGTAATCTATTTTTAGTCCGTGCTGCCATTTGTATTTGGGAGGGGGGTGTAGGCCTCCAGATACCCCACTCACCGGACGAAACACAGCGGCATAGCCGCTATTTCACGCCGGTTTCGAGTAGGGGAGTGGTATTTCTCCGGGCGTACCCAATTCGGTTGTGTCCGTGAGAACCCAACATGGCACTACCACTCCTAAATACAAGATTTTATGACGATACGTCACTCGAACGGTTAGCTCAGTTGGTTAGAGCACGATGATATATGAGATAGTAGAAATGTTTTACTTTCCTTATTTTTAAGTGGAATAGTAGCTACTCATTTTACCCTTATTATTTTTATAATTATGCTGAAATTACAGACAACCCATGTAAACTGCAGGTCATGCTCAAAGAACTGGAATCCTAAAACGAAAAGATGGGCCTGCAGATGAATACAAAGAAGACCAAGCTGATGACGAATAGTTTAAGATCACCGATTGAAGTAAACAGCGTAACAATAGACTCCGTTGACGAATATACTTACCTCAGCCAGATAATCTCCCCTACGAATACTACCTCAAAGGAAACACATAACAGAATAAATATAGCATGGAAACGTTACTGGTCCCTAAAGGAGATTATGAAAAACCCGTCAATACCAATAAAACTTAAAAGTATTGTTTAGAACACCTGCATACTCCCAGCCATGACGCATGGATGTCAAACATGGGCACTATAAAATAAAATAAAAAAGCCTTTTATTCCCATACTAAATTACATAATTACATAATTAAGTTAAGCTAATTTTAAAAATTAAAACAAACTTATAATTATTGTTAGTAAACTTAACTTAAGCCTAATATTATAAGAACTTAAAAAGATAATAGTTTTATGTTAGTTTTTCTTTTTTTTCTATATCTTAATAATAAATGTTTAATTAGTAGTATGGGCCCCTCTTTGGATGAAGGCCTCCTCCATTTTTTTCCACACTATTCGGTCTTTGCCCAATATAAGCCTGCATTTTCCAGCGTATTCAATCACATCATCAGCCCACCTCTTACATGGTCTTCCAACTTTTGTAATGCCCACCGGCCCTTTCCATTTCGTTGTCTTTATCGTCCATCTGTTGTCTGTGAGTCTTGATATACGACCGGCCCATTGCCATTTTAGTTTCAATGCGTGGGTCAGTGCATCTTTTATTTTTGTTCTTTATCTAATTAGAACATTTCTTATCTTTTGAATTTGTCTTATTTTCAATATACTTCTTTCTATTGCTCTCTGTGTCGTTCTAATTTTTTGTTTTACTTTATTCGTGAAAGTCCATGTTTGACATCCATATAGAAGACAAGGTAATAAGCATGTCTCAACTACAGTTTTCTTCAGCTTCAGATTGAAATCTCCCTTTAGAATTTCTTTCAAAGACCAAAATTTTTTCCAGGTTAGATTCCTTCTTCTTTCGACTTCTTCTTCGTTGGAATTTTTATCAAATGATATTTGTTTGCCTAGATATATATATTTTTCAACGTATTCAATTTCATTGCCGCTAGTGGAGATGGGTATTTGAAAACTGTTGGTCATCACTTTGGTTTTATTGAAATTCATTTTTAATCCAATTTTTAAACTTTCTTTGTCTAGTGAATTGATCATATTTTCTAGGTCTTTGCGAGTTTCTGCTAGTACTACGATGTCATCAGCGAACCTTAGATGACTCAAGAAACAGCGATTAACTATTATGCCTTTGTGTACCCAGTCAATTTGTCGAAATACATAATCCAGTACCAAAATGAAAATTTTTGGGGACAGAGGGCCTCCTTGTTTTATTCCGCGTTCGATTTTTATTGACTCTCCTCTTGTTTCCAATTTAACATTACTGGTACTATTAGAGTAGATGTGTTTTATTATGTTCTGACATTTTTGAGGTACATTAAGGGATTTAAGTGCTTTCCAAATTGAATCATGACTAATACTATCGAATGCTTTGTTATAATAATCAATGAAAGCTGCGTAAAGTGTTCTATTGTACTCTTTATATTTTTCGAAAACTTGTTCTAAGGTGATCCATTGTACTGAAACCTGAGCGACAGCCAGCTTGTTCTACAGGTTGTTCGTTATCAATTTGTTGTGTTATCCTTTTGAAGATTATTGAGGAAAATAATTTATATATGTTTGCCGGTAAATTAATAGGCCTGTAGTTCGCTATATTGTTAGGATCGCCTTTTTTATATAATAATAGCTATGAATACCCGCTTCGCTGGGTAATTTTTAATTGTATACTTATTTGTTAATGTTAATAATCTATCACTACTTACTTCACAATTTTTCACATAAAAGACACATTTTCTTTTTTCTTATTAATTTATTGATCTTACTTATTTTTAGATTAAAATCTTACGACTAAGTTGACATTAATATCTTTTATCATCTAACATTAACTGATATCCTACACATTTTTATTGAAATACATTCTTATATACTACGTTTACAGTTTTGCATTCTGGTGCATAAACAAATAAATTTTCTTTCTGTCCTACGCGTGAAAAAGCTACATAGAGTTGACCATGTGAAAAACAGGATTCTTTTAAATTAACTCCACAAAATCGGAACATCTGACCTTGCGCCTTATTGATAGTCATACTATAAGCTAATCGTACAGGAAATTGTAACCGTTTAAAATAGAATGGTAAATCATTCGAAATTATTGGAATTCTTGGTATAAAAACCAAGTTTCCTTTTTCTTTGCCAGTGAGAACTTCTGCCTCAATGATGTTGTTCAAAATTTGTCTTGTACCATTGCACAATTTTGGCGTATTAAGATTTCGCATTAATATGACTGATGATCCAATTTTTAGCTTTAATTCATGAGAAGGCTTACCAGGTGGGTTTAATGAATTTAAAAATTCCGTTGGAAACTTTCATCTTGATTCATCATTGTATCTATTGATTTATAGATTTTTTCCTCTCCCGGTATCATTTCCTGTATTTTTTCATTTATTCGTTTTACTGCATCATTTTTTGTAACCAAAATTGTTCGCTCAGACAACCATGTTTTATTTAAATAATTTTGTTGTATGGATGGATAAATTTTGTCTATAAGGTGTTCTTCGGTGTCTACCACATGACATATCTCTTCAGTTAAAATTATTTTACCAGACTGTGGATCTAGTGGGTAGGTGCCATTCCCAATTTTCAAAAGATTGTCGGCAAATTCTTGTGCTTTTGGATCTCCAGTAATTAACGCTCGCATATTTTCTGTCAGTGATAACTTTTCAACATTGTTCCAAAAAATTGATCGCTTTAAACATGCATTTATTTCGTCAGCTGGTGTTGATTTTGGAATAACTGGTAACGTTTGTCTAAAATCCCCTGATAGTAGCAATAAAGCATCTCCCATTAGTTTTGTATTTTTCCGAAGATCCTGTAATGTTCTATCCAGCGCTTCCAGTGATTTTCGATGAGCCATCGTGCACTCATCTCATATTATAAGTTTGCATCTTATTAAAATTTGGCCACGTACAGAAAATTTTGTGATATTACAGACTGGGAATTCTTGTTCAGCTACATTTAATGGCAAATTTAGTGCAGAATGTGCCGTTTTTCCACCTTCCATTAATGTCGCGGCAATTCCAGAGGATGCCAATGCTAATGCTATTTCATTTTTCACCCGAATTGTAGCTAGGACCAAATTAATGAGGAAAGTTTTTTCAGTACCTCCGGGTGCATCTAAAAAGATTATTCCTCCTGCATTCGTCTCAATACGATTTATTATTGTGTTATATACTATTCGTTGTGTTCATGTTAATTTTGGTTCATTTTCTTCAATGTAACGTTGCAATTCATCTTTATTATAATTAAGTTCTTTTGATAATTCAGAATTAGTCGCGCTTAATTCGTTTCTTTTAGGAGATTGCACTCCGAGAGTAACTAAAGTTTGATTACATATTGCGAAACATCGATCTTCTAAAATTATCAAAGCTTCATTATAAATATTAACGTTGAATGTAATATTCATATCTTGATTTTCTCTACGTAGTCTTGCTAGAATATCATCACTCATACTATCACGATATTTCAGCCATAGTCTATTCGGATTTGAAGGATTACACGATGTTAGAATTATAGCAAAGAGTTCTCTTAGTTGATTCGCTGTTGCTGTTTCTGCTGCCTCTTTCATTGCCTGCTCCCATTGATTATCATTTTCTAATAAACCACGACGCTGGCATGCTTCACGATACGTTTCGCAAATGTAACCATCTACTGTTCGAAGATCTTCAAAAGAAGTTGGTCCACGTACTTCATGAAGTAGTAATAGTAGTAATAGTAGACGTAAATAGAAACATTCAGCATTCTTTGGATATACCGTATATACTCGACCAATAGCTTTATCTTTAAAGACACATTTAAATCCTTCAACCGAAACTCCTTTCTTTCGTCGATTAAATACTTTTCGCGATGAGTCCCATGTGTAATAACTGGGAACATCTCCATAAAGAAGAGTTCTAGCAAATAGATCACTTCGACACAATTCGAAAAATGCAGTTAACGTAGTATTAACAGGTTGGTTTGCAACTTTTTGTGCTGTTTGATTAGTAAAATATACCCGTTGCCCATTCTCAAGGTGAACTGCTAAGTGAAAAACAGCTGGATCCCTGCCATGAATCGGAAACCCCAATATACGCCAAGCTGCCTCATTACTATTTATATATCGTCCCATTTGATAACTTAAAATGTCATCATATCTATTTTCATTTGTAATTTCAAAGACAGCTATATCACTTCCTTTGCTAATATAGTTACACACATATTTAATTGACTGAACTGAACTGCAATATTCTACATTTATATGTGCATTAAACATTTTCGATAATAACGGATTATAAGGGACAACCCATCGATTATCAATTTCGATTTCTTCACCCCGTACTCTAATTTTTGCCGTAAATCCTCCTTCACTCGGTGGTCGACGTCGGTATTGCGGATATCCATCATCTCCCGTTTGCGTCTCACTCAAAAATGATCTTGGATATCGTTTTGAGCATTTATTATCTTTTATACAGGGTGATTGCATATTAAGTGCCCCGCAAGGTCCATGTATCATTTGTTTCACGATTATTTCATATAGAACAGGATCTTCAACCGGATTTGGGAATTCTGCTTTAATAACGTCATCGATTTGATTTGAGTGAATTTTTTCTTTCAGCCAAATTAAATTGTGTGAGTGTGGCAACCCTCTCTTTTGCCACTCAATGGAGAACATCCAGCTATTAACATTTCCGAAAATACAACTCTTCACAATTGCATTAATGAATTTTACTTGTTTCTGTTTAAACACGCGCGCAATTAAATCATGTCTGTCTTGTGACTTTTGTCCAAATTGTAATTCATCTTTAATTTCCTTCCATGACGAATTGCACGTAAACGTTATGAATAAGTCAGGACGACCATATTTTCTCACATACGCCATTGCGTCTTGTGCATATTGAAGCATATGCCTAGGGCTACCAATGAATGTAGAAGGCAAAATTACTAATCATCCCAAATTTTCAACATCCCCATCATTGGCTACCGCATCTCGTAAGTGAATATATTCATCCGTTCGTAATTTATTTTGATTTAGACGAATAAATAACAATCTTTCTGCTTCTATTTTTGCTTGCATATCAACAATAAACTGTAAAAACAAGTTCCGACAGTTGAGTATATGATTGTATTTATTCACTCTCTCCATTATCCGATATGCGTAAAATTCCTTTTCCGGAAGAAACTTTTTTGTTTGTAGGGCTATTTGTTTGTGGATCAACATGCTGAATATTAAAATGGTAACCGTCTTCACCATGACAAAATATTAGTGGATACTGTAAGGCGTCATACATGTGATGAGTTTCAGCGATGCGTTCCAACTTATTACTTCTTCGTTGTACCACAATATCCCTATAACTACTTTAATTGTCCACCATAACTACGCGATTTCTTCACTTGAGGTGCATTAAATCGTCTTTCGTGTTCGCCAATTGGCTTTTTACCTGCCCGAATTATTATTTTATAATTATCCGAAACCATTTTTTCCATCGCAGTCTTAAATATCTTTATCAACTCATTATTTTCATGTAGAAAGCGCTGTAAATAAAGAATTATATCTCGACGCAATTCTGTAAAATTTGAAAGCCTTTGATCCAGTTCGTCTTCTTCATTTCCTACAAAGTAAATTTGTAAAAACTTCGGAGTATTATTTGGGAGTGACAATAATGATCCAATTTTATGATATACTTGTCCCTGTATTTTAAATACTGGATTAAATCCTTTTTCTTCAATTACTGCAGTTGCTCCAAATGAAGTCATTTGAAAGCATGCATTGTAATTTCTAATTTATTGTAAGAATTCTTTAGAATTTTGTGTTTCTCCTTTCATATATTCTAGAAATTCCGGTGGCAGTGATTTTAACTCTGGTAATTTAATTTTGCCACTTGAACAGCATATACTTTGCGTTTCTCCTTTGAATTTTTTAGCTTCACAAAATTTGCATACTTCATTCATTCTTCCGATCACTATACTTGAATGTTCAAAATAATTTCTAGTAGGATTATAATGAAACGCCTCTTGTTCAAGACTGTATTTTTCCCGACGTTTTTGACGAACAGAATATACAGTTGTTTTAGAAACTTGAGCCTCCATTTGTTCATTTTGTCGAAGATCACGCATTCTTATTGCATTTTGTATTCTTCTATCATCTGCCTGTTCATTTGTCTTTCTTTTTCTTTGCAATCTTTTTCTGATTCGGTCCGTTTCTTTAGAATCATTAAGCTGCTCTTCAGTCTGATTATTTCGACTTTGATGATAATTTTCTCGAAGTAATGTGAGACGTTGTTCTCTTTCGTCTGTAGTTTCATTTCTCCGTGACATTTTTTGCCTTTTCGATACAATTCGAGAACGTGAGAATACGCATTTACGTTTCGGCATCGTTAGTAATATTTTAATTTTTTTTTTCACCTTTTTCACACTGCACTAAAATAAAAAAACTAAAAAAAAAGAAACAATATTGTGTATTACACTGCACGTTAAAACTTTTGATTCGTCACTTTAAAAAACACTATACGCTGTTATTTATGATTATTTAATTTTTAATATTTATTTTTTCGTTATACAATTCTTATAAAAAATCGACTGAAGCACGGGTTTGACATTTCAGCTTATATAGTCGCAAAAATTATCCCCACTACCGACAAAATTTTCCGGATTGTTCTAATAATTTCGACTTTTAAGTATCTCAAGAAATTTTAAAAGTTTCTAGAACGATCCAGCATATTTCTAATCTATCAAAAAGTTGAGATACATTTTGGAGCTTTCTAGATCATTGGAGGAATTTCCAGAACATTCTATATTGATCAGAAAATTAGCATACAATCTAGAACATTCTTAATCGTTCAAAACCGTGGCATATAAATCATTTCTAAAACATTCTGGAATATTCTAGATCATTCTAGAAATTTCTAGGTGATTCTAGAATTTTTTCGAACATTTCAAATATATTTGATCAATCAGAGCCTTGGAATACATTCCAAAGATATCCAAATTATTCTTGGATGTTCTAGATTATTCGATAAATTTCTAGATCATTCTAGAATTTTCTAAATCATTTTTATTCAATCAGAATCTAAACGTAGATTTTAGAACTCTTTATATAATTCTAGAATTTTCCAGATCATTCCAGACATTTCTGGATCATTCTAGAATTTTCTAGAACATTCTCATTCGATTAGAATCTAAATGTAGATTTTAGAACTTCCCAGATCATTTTAGAATTTTCTAGAACATTCTTATTTAATCAGAATCTAAACGTAGATTTTAGAACTCCCTACATCATTCCAGAATTTCCCAGATCATTCTAAACATTTCTGGATCATTCTAGAATTTTCTAAAACATTCTCATTCGATCAGAATCTAAACGTCGATTTTAGAACTTCCCATATCATTTTAGAGCTTCCCAGATCATTTTGGAATTTTCTAGATCATTCTAGAATTTTCTAGAACATTTTCGATCGATCAGAACATTGGTATACATATTAAAGCTTTCTAGAACATTCCAGAAATTTCCTGAACAATCCAGACCATTTTAGATCAATAATAGTCACATTTTCAAAGTTAACATCTTTCAACCCCCGTATCTTTTACACCCTTATAATTATCGACTTGCAACCACCATAGTGCACAATGGGAACCTTGAACCTATTGCCACATACAAACACTTTTGGTCTGCGATGCGTAGTTTTGGCTGCAAGGTGAAATATAGGGACACACACCTCCAATTTTATATATATAATAGAAGATAATAGATATGATATCTGATGCATTGTTTCGGTACTACTTCTGTCTCAATTATCATATTAAATAGCTTTGTCAGATGAAGAACAAGAATGGGTGCATAAAATTTAAGTATCTAATGAGATAATGACTTATGTTGTCCGGGCCTGGGCTATATACTTCTGTTTCTTGTATTATAATATTGTAGCTGTACCTACAACCAATAATATCAATTAATACAAATGTCTAATACCTAACTTGTAACGTAGCATTATAGATCGTAGAAATAGTAATCGTGCATAATAACTGTAATAAGCGTATGCCGAAAGATTCGTTCTAACAAGAACATTTTATTTTATATAACGTAATATTAGCTCTGACAAGAACATTTTATTTTGATAGTCGAAAGAAAGTACGATGCTTGAAACTTCACTGAGATGACTACTGGTGATCTGTATGATTCTATGAGTTGATGTACAGCATTATGAAATGGTTCTTATCAGAGCTAATATTACGTTATATAAAATAAAATGTTCTTGTCAAAGCTAATATTACGTTATACAAAATAAAATGTTCTTGTCAGAACGAATCTTTCGGCATACGCTTATTACAGTTATTATGCACGATTTCTATTTCTACGATCTATAATGCTACGTTACAAGTTAGGTATTAGACATTTGTATTAATTGATATTATTGGTTGTAGGTACAGCTACAATATCATTTGTCTGTGTACATTTATTATTTGTATGTTTTGTTATTTCAGACCTCAGTTCCTCTTCCTCTGTTTTGCGATATAATTCTTTATAAAAATTTGATGCTTGATCCATTATATCTTTTCTAGTATTTGCTATGATTCTTTTATTTTCAATTTTGGGGATCCATGTTTTATGAGTACACAATTCTTTGAAAGCTCTTTTTACGCTTCTGTTCTTTTCTAAATTTTTTGTGATAATATTTTTCCTATGAGTACTGTAATCTTTTTTTATCGATTTTTTAGTTTCTTTATAAATTTTACTCAATTCTTCTTTAAGTTCTTTATTCTTATTTTTAGTATTTATCAATTCTGTTCTTTTTTTAATTAGATTGTCTGTTTTTTCACTAAATATTCTGACCCGGTTTTTCTTTTTCTGCACTTTTTGTGGTGTAGGTCTTTGTAATATAGCCTCTACTACAAAATTGTAATAAGTTTGTACATCAATTTCTTTTTCCCATTCTCCTTGTTTCTTTTCCATGTAACATTTACAGTGTTCTAAGTAATTCTTTGTTTCTTCTTCTGTTTTAGGGATGGGAAGCTTTGTTCTGTATGACCTCCTACCCTTCTTGATACAACTTAATATAAAAGTTAGTCGTAACAGTCTATGATCCGACGGAAAATTTAGTTTACTTAAGATCTCAAAGTTTGTGACAGATTTTGGTGAATTCGTCAGGACAAAATCGATTTCATTTTTGACTTTTTGATCTGGCGACATCCACGTCCATTTATTTTTTAATTTTTTATTAAAAAACGTATTAGTTATTGACATTTTGTGTTCAAGAGCATATTCTATTAATCTTTCTCCTCTTTCGTTTCTTTGTCCAATGAATCATATTTTCCCATGACCATACTTTCTCTTGTTTTAGGTTGACCTATTTTTGCATTGAAGTCTCCTTTAACTACAACCTTGCTGTCTGCTAAATCATGCGCTTTTTGAAGGTCATCATGGAATTTATCAATATCTGTATCACTTGCTTTTTCTGTAGGTGCGTATACCTGTATTATTGAAATTTTTATATCGTAAAAAGACATTTGTAACAGTGCTACTCTTTCTGATATTCCTGTGAAATTTGATATATTTTCTTTAAATCTCTTCTTCACCAAGAATCCTACTCCATGCTTGCCTTTAGTTTCTCCCATGTAACAAAATATATATTCTTGATATTCTTCTATACTGCAGCCTAGTCTTCTTACTTCAGCAAGTCCTATTATGTCACAATTAATAGATTGTAGTGCGTTAGTTAATTCTAAAAGTCTTTCTACCGAGGACAATGATCTCACGTTGTATGTACAAATTTTTAATAATTCTTTTTCTTTGGATGGAGGGTTTTGGTCTAAATCCTCACAATGACCAATCGGATTGAGGATTGGTTTCTTAATTTCCTTATAATTATTGTGTTTTTACTTGTTTTTTCTTTGCGGTTTATTGCGGTGGCTGATGATTATTTCCTGTGCTGTGTTTTTATCTCTGGTCATGATTGGCGTTAACGATGATAAAGTGCTGCTTCTTTCTCTCATCACATCAAATGCATTTTTTCTATTCTTTTTGTTTGAGCTATTAGTCTGTTTGCGTATTTGGCTTAGAGGTGAAGATGGCTTTCTTTAATGTCGTTGGGTAGTTTCTGAGGAAGTACTATCTTTAACTATGAGTTTATCAATTTGATAATTGTAAAGTTTCCTTTGCTTCTTTCTTCCATCATCTTTATTTTTAGTGCTTTTCTCTTTTCAATAACTTCCTCAGAGTAATCATCGGTGATATAAATGTCTTTAAGTTTCTTCTTGTTTTTTATTATTTCGTATTTCATCCATCTGTTCGTTAGTGAAATGAGTACTGGCCTTATTTTTCTGTGTTCTTCTACCTCTTTCTTTCCTATTCTGTAAATGTAGTCAATATCACTGTTACTCAAGTTTATATTTAATTCGTTTTTTAGTTTTTCTACTGCTATTTCCATAAGGTTAACAGTTGATCGTTCATTCTCTTTTAGTCCGTGTAAAATAATATGGTTTTTTCTATTTTGGTTCTCCATATTTTTTCTTTTTTCTTTTAGGTTTTGATTTTCTGACTTTAACTCTCCAATATGAACCATTAAAGAGGCCAATTTTGTATCCATTTGCGATACTATCCGTTCAGTTTGATGTTGCATTTCATTTTATATTTGTTCGAATAAATACTGCAGGTCTTTCATTTGTAATTGTTTTTGCGGTTAAAATTTTTACAGGGGTTATAAATGAATGAAGTGGTATGATATTACTTATATTTTGCTTTAGAGTATACTAAGGGAAATGGTAATAATATATTTTTTAACGTAGTAAAATGAAAATAAATAAAATAATAATATATCAGTTTGAATTAGAACCGGAATCGCCGATGTTCAAGTCCGTTCTCATTACCACTTGGCCATACTGTATTTTAGAAATAAATCGAAATATATGAAGTGATGCCGTTCAAATATCAAACATCATGAGCACGATTGCACTTAAGTTTGTTCAGTTTAAAAGTATCTTCACAACTGAATTTATTTTTCACGAACACATATTCACTTAGTTAATTATTATAGCACAAAATTACGATTTTATTTAGTTAATCCTTAAAATCCGTGAATTGTAGTTCCGTGTTATGGTGTATAAGTGTAGGTTTTGCTTTGATTTGTCACTAATCTATGACACTTAATGGTGACGCTGGAACCACTAGAAGTTTTGATTTCACAGTATTAATTCAAGATTCACTTTAAATTTGTGTAATTTGCTGCTTGTTATTGAAGTACGGACACTTATCTACTTTTTAAGACTAAGGTAATATAGATTTAACAACTAGGATAATTTGAAATTTTAACATTAACAGAGAGTAACGTTTACTGGACACTGAATACACGGCAGTAGGATATATAGATACTTAATTAAATAATCCTATTAATATTATAAATGTGAAAGTTTGTATGTCTTGATGTATGTTTGAACTTCTTTAACGCAAAAACTACTGAATGGATTTTGATGAAACTTTATAATAATATAGCTTACACACCAGAATAGACATTGGCTATTATTTATAAATCTATCGCGTGAATTATACTTTATATGTCTAAACAACGTTTGCCGGGTCAGCTAGTATATTATATTGTTTTTATTACAAAAAACAAAATACTTCTCTTATTATCTCCTTCAATCAGCTGTCGGCAAAGTAACTTTAGGTAGTTATATTAGTAAAGTAGCTCAGCGTTTTAAGGATGACGCAATAGCTCCGAGCACAACAACACTAAACTTTAATTTCACTTTTTACTTTATTTACCAATTATCAAGTTTTTCTAACAATATATATATTTTATTGGGGTAGAAACTATACTTTTAAACCTAATTTACTCATACGCCGGTTTCGAGTGGGGGAGTGGTATTTCTCCGGGCGCAACCAATTCGGTTGTGTCCGTGAGAACCCAACATGGCACTACCACTCCTAAATACAAGATTTTATGACGATATGTCACTCGAACGGTTAGCTCAGTTGGTTAGAGCACGATGATATATGAGATAGTAGAAATGTTTTACTTTCCTTATTTTTAAGTGGAATAGTACCTACTCATTTTACCCTTATTATTTTTATAATGATGCTGAACCACCTCCGATTTTCCGATGATCTGATAATAATTACAGACAACCCATGTAAACTGCAGGTCATGCACAAAGAACTGGAATCAGAAAGCGAAAAGGAGGGCCTGCAGATGAATACAAAGAAGACCAAGCTGATGACGAATAGTTTAAGATCACCGATTGAAGTAAACAGCGTAACAATAGACTCCGTTGACGAATATACTTACCTCGGCCAGATAATCTCCCCTACAAATACTACCTCAAAGGAAATACATAACAGAATAAATATAGGATGGAAACGTTACTGGTCCCTAAATGAGATTACGGAAAACCCGTCAATACCACTAAAACTCGAAAGTATTGTTTATAACACCTGCATACTCCCAGCCATGACGTATGGATCTCAAACATGGGCACCAACGATAATCTCAATAAACTAAAAACATGTCAACATAACATAGAAAGAAGTATACTAAGGATTAAGAAAATCGATAGAATAAACTTAAACTCAAATGGCAATGGGCAGGACACCTAATACGAGGCCAACAAGAAAAATGGGCCAAACTGGGAGACCGAGTCGTAGATGGAGCGACGATTTAAAAGATGCTGCTGGTGTGATAGAAATCGAAAACAATGTGAAGATTGTTATTAAAGGCTATTATTATTATTATTATTATTATTATTATTATTATTATTATTATTATTATTATTATTATTATTATTATTATTATTATTATTATTATTATTATTATTATTATTATTATTATTATTATTATTATTATTATTATTATTATTATTATTATTATTATTATTATTATTATTATTATTATTATTATTATTATTATTATTATTATTATTATTATTATTATTATTATTATTATTATTATTATTATTATTATTATTATTATTATTATTATTATTATTATTATTATTATTATTATTATTATTATTATTATTATTATTATTATTATTATTATTATTATTATTATTATTATTATTATTATTATTATTATTATTATTATTATTATTATTATTATTATTATTATTATTATTATTATTATTATTATTATTATTATTATTATTATTATTATTATTATTATTATTATTATTATTATTATTATTATTATTATTATTATTATTATTATTATTATTATTATTATTATTATTATTATTATTATTATTATTATTATTATTATTATTATTATTATTATTATTATTATTATTATTATTATTATTATTATTATTATTATTATTATTATTATTATTATTATTATTATTATTATTATTATTATTATTATTATTATTATTATTATTATTATTATTATTATTATTATTATTATTATTATTATTATTATTATTATTATTATTATTATTATTATTATTATTATTATTATTATTATTATTATTATTATTATTATTATTATTATTATTATTATTATTATTATTATTATTATTATTATTATTATTATTATTATTATTATTATTATTATTATTATTATTATTATTATTATTATTATTATTATTATTATTATTATTATTATTATTATTATTATTATTATTATTATTATTATTATTATTATTATTATTATTATTATTATTATTATTATTATTATTATTATTATTATTAATAATAATATCATCATCAGAGCTCGTCATTGTATAATACAAAATTTTGTACTTACTAAGAAATAAAATGTATGCGAGTGTTTAATGTATTTTTTTTTATATTTCTCGTTTTATTTTTAAAAAGTTATTATTGTCATTTTACTCATTAGGTAAATTGCTTTCGATATCAGTTTTAAGTTTTTTGATATCTGTTACAGTTACGGAATAATCGCCTGTGCACACATAACGATCACCTACACCCTGTATATTGAGTTTATAATAAAATTGTACAAAATAAGTTGCGTCTTACCGAAATGTCCACCATATGTCGTAGCTCATGACATTCATCCAACAAAACGTAGCCATGAAAAAGTAATATATAGCACATGCTGAAACAAAATAAACGCCCTGTTGTACACGTTAAATTTATGCCAGCTATTAAGCTCTACCGTTGCTCTAAGTTTGTATATACTTTGTATGGTTCTAATAATATATTATTTTGTTTATTTATTTATATGTATAATGAAACTTACAGCTATTAATATTACATAAAGGTATGATAAACGATAAATATTACACAAGCCAAAATAGTTCCCAGCTTATTACTATGTTGTTTGTTGTATGAAGTTTTAAGACTTATTAAAAATAATTACAAAAAAAAGTACAAAAATTAAAAGAGCCAATTAACTCACTGATACAAATATAAACCTTAGGTACCAATTTTTTTAACAAAAGATACAAAATCGTACATATTACATCGAAATATGTCTATTTGGCTATAACAGTCATTCTGCTTTCTGCAAGCTCTGATCAGAAATATACATAGGCTGCACTAAAAGTATCGGGAATGGAATATTTCCACTGTTCCCGTCATATTAAATTATTTTTAATTGAAAACTCCTTGGTTTTAAAAATCAAATACCATTCAAACAAAAAAGGTTCTCGGTCTTGTCACAAGGTCTTTTACAAGGTCTTTTCAAACTTGTTTAGCCGTTGAGAAAATGGAATTGACTCGAGAAAATTCTAGAGCGATGATTTATTATGACTTTCGAAGTGGTTTAACACAAAAACAGTGTGTTGACCGGATGATTTCTGCATTTGGTGATGAAGCCCCATCCAAACACACAATTTATCGCTGGTTTGCTGAATTTCAACGTGGACGTGTCAAGCTCAGTGATGATCCCCGTCAAGGTCGTCCAAAAACTGCGGTCACCAAAGAAAACGTTGATGCTGTGCGTAAGCTGATTGAGGAAGATCGACATATGACATACCGCGAAATTCAGACAACTTTAGACATTGGCATGAGTCAAATACAAATAATCTTGCATGGACAATAAGGTATAAAAAAGTTGTTTTCCCGATGGATGCCGCATTTGCTCTGTGAAGAGCAAAAAGCGGCTCGCGTTACTTGGTGCGTCAGAACTCTCGAAAGATTCCACGCAGGATCCTCAAATGCTGTATACAACAGCGTATCAGGTGACGAATCCTGGATATACGCTTATGAACCCGAAACAAAAAACCAGTCACGAGTTTGGGTATTCGAAATTGAGTTAAAGCCACCAAAAAAATGGTGGCCACGTTTGTCTCCAAAACCGGCCATGTTGCGACTATTCCTCTTGAGGGACAAAGAACGGTTAATGCAGATTGGTATGCTAGCATTTGTTTACCACAGGTTGTTTCTGAACTCCGTAAAGAGAACTGCAACCGCCGCATCATCCTCCATCACGACAATGCGAGTTCTCACACCGCGTACAGAATGAAAGAGTTTTTAGAGCAAGAAAACATAGAACTATTAGACCATCCGCCGTACAGCTCCGACCTAATCCCTAATGATTTTTATACTTTACCTAAAATAAAGAATAAATTGCGTGGTCAGAGATTTTCATCACCTGAAGAAGCTGTGGACGCCCACAAAACGGCCATTTTGGAGACCCCAACTTCCGAATGGAATGGTTGCTTCAATGATTGGTTCCATCGTATGGAAAAATGTGTCAAATTTCGCGGAGAATACTTCGAAAAGCGATAAATACATTTTTAAATAGTAATGTTGTGTCACTTCCTTGATTCCCGAAACTTTCAGTGCCGCCCTCGTATTCTTACAATAATTAGTTCTAAAGAATGGCACTAAAAACTTTTAGGTACATACTGAGAATTATACACATCTGATCCAGGATTGATCCATATTTCATTATCGCCAGCAGAACATATACGACCATCATGCTACCCACGCATGACATCAATATTTTACCACCAAGACTCTGCAATTCTGGTAATAAGAAGTACACGAGCAGAATCAATCCAAGGAATACTGCAGACAAGATGATACCTGAAAATATTGACATGATGACACTGAAATCTATTATATTTATTCGTGCTTATCTCGCTAATGTTATGAAGGGATTAGATTGGCATTTGATTATTTTGGATGAAACATATTATCAGCCAAATAAAAAATAATAATCACCAAATACGATATTGGTCTCTTTATTACATACTAGCTGTGCCCCATACCTTGTTAGCGTGTACTTAAATCTATCAATTTTACTATTGAGTCTATGTCGGTAGTTCTATGTCTACAATTATTATCATCAAATCATGCATCACCAAATTCAAAATATTTAATAATACATGTGCTTCGTTTTCTAATATGGAAATAAGGGACGAGTTGAGCAGGATGTTCAGCTGATGGTAATTGATACGAACTGCCCTTTACAATGCAGTGCCGCTCAGGATTCTTGAAAAACTAAAAATTCAGAGCGCACGTCACCTTGAGACATTAGATGTTAAGTCTTATTTGTGCAGTAATTTCACTAGCTACGGCGCTCTTCAGACCGAAAAATAATAATGTTTACACATTACTGTTTCACGGCAGATATAGGCTCCGCTGTGGTACCCATAATCTAGCCGTAGCCGGCATCCTGTGCAAAAGGGCCTCCCACTGGTTTGTTTATTTGTGTGGGTCTCGTGCCATAACTACACAGCTAATCATGAAATTTTACACACAGATTGGAAAGATATAAGGACATTTATTTATTTATTTATTGCACCAACAAAGTATACACTAATACATGCAAAAAATTAATATATAGACAAAAATACAAGTTGAGTGCTACTTCAATTATAGGCGCAAATAACATTCTTATATAAAAAGCAAGTACATTAAAAAGTAAAAAATTCTATGTTTTAAAAATTAAATCACGATTATGTCATAAATTAAAAATTAAATCACAATTACATTGAATTAAATTAAATTACAATACATACATAGTTAAATTATTAATTTTATAGTAATAATATAATAATTAAATGATTCTACAGTTTTTACTTATAACAGGTGAAAAAAAACAATTTACCAACAATAAAATAAATAAAATTAATTTCATACATTAATTACAGCAAATTATAATTAAAATTAATACAACAAGCAAAAACAAATAATTATTAAAAATTAAATAATTGTATTAAATTCATATTTTACATTACTTCAATTAACTATCTACTAACTAAGATGATATTTTATTGTCTCATTCGGCAATTTCTTAAATTGTGTTATCGAATTCGAGAAAATGTCTATCTCTAAGCTTTCCTTAGTGTTGTCTTTTTTTGGTCGCTATACCAACAGGGACTATGTAATGAATCGAATTATAACTTTTCATGCATCGGTATAGTGGAGTGTTTTGACCCAAATTCGATTTAGTTCCGTTTATATTGAAAGGAGGTTTCTTTAATCCTTGTACTTTCCTAGGAATATTAATATTTATTTTAGATAAGAGATCGGGGCTATCTATAATTCCATTAATAAGTTTGTACAGAAACATGGTGTCAAGCATTTCTCTACGATGTCAAAGTGATTTGGGACGAAAATGTAGCAGACGATCTTTATAACTTAGAAGGTGCCTAGACAAGTTGCAACTGTAGGACAAGTGCCATAAAAACCGCTTTTGTACAGTTTCTAACCGCTTTACATATATCTCGTAGTGCGGATTCCACACAGAACTGCAATATTATAGGATACTACGTACGAGACATGTATAAACTACTACTTTAGTCCTGGGCCTCTTATATTCTTTACAGTTGCCTTTACGAAGCCCAACATTCTAAATCCCTTGTTGTCAATATCGTCGATATGTAGGTTAAAACGGAATTTGCTGTCTAGAATGACTCCCAAGTCTGTAGTGTGGTTGACTACATTCAGGGTTATCTGATTAATCGGATAAAGTTTCTTTGGTGTGTGATTTTTCCTACTAAATCGAATTATGTGACGTTTTTCTGGATTAAAGCTCATTGCATTCTCAGACATAGAGTACATAGTTTGATTTGTCATGTCTTTTGTCATTTAACCTAAATACACACCACAGTTTTAGAATTATAGAAGGAAACATAATAACACACACAAAACGACAGACAAAAATTTCAAAAATATTTGAATTGGAGTCAGACGTATATTTATCACAAAAAAATGCAAATACAGCCAGAGCCAAGAGATATACCGTACGTACTACCTATTGATCTTCCTGAAAGAGGATACCCCAATACTTATTAAGGAAGGAGGTGTTTCAAAAGTTTTTTTTTAATAAAAGGATGTGATCACTTGAGCAGGAGATCACCAACATTCCGATAAAGTTCATTTTAATAAATTTTGATGTTATTCAGTCTCCCTTTGGGTAGTGACACAAAGATGCAAGAATCCGATAAAGCATTTGAATCATACCTCCACTGCTATAAGGATGTAGATCCGACGTTATACTTACCATAAATTTCATAATCTTCCCGCGTATCGTCGTCATCATCATCAGTCGGTTCTACAATGCTCAGTCGAAGTTTCACTGATTGGCCAAATTCAGAACCAACAAAATAGTCTATGCAGAAATCTGTTGTTGGTATATTTCGCCATCGGTAATACGTATTAGGCACTTCTGTGTATACCAAGCCTTCCTAAATAAAAACATATGAATGTAGCTAACATATAATAAAAGTTATTAAAATTCAAATAAGTTTCGAATTTAACACATGCCGAGACTGAGAAATGCCGTAGTTTAAATATGTTTACATATCAATGTATATATTTATTAAGATGTTTTATTGTAATAATTTCTCGGTCTCGTGGAAATTCAGCTCAAGGAGCAAGTTTTTGGTTGTTTTCTTGCATTTTTTTAAAGTCTGTGGATATACATGTTTAGTTTTGCGTTGACTGCATTATATATCTGGTTACTGTAATTATAGAATTGTCGTCTGGCCAGATTTGTTTGATAAGTTTTTGGAGGCCTCAATAATAAATCTGATTTTGGACTATATAGCTAGTTAGTCTTATTGGATATAATTTAATTACAATAATATCAAAAAAAATGCTTAATTTTTAATTTTTAAAAATTAATCCGTTGAATAAAATCGAGCTGATAAAGAAATACTAATAAATCCCGAATAAACTATAAAACCCCCGAAAGTACAAATATTATAAATATTACCTCGTTTAAATAAGTAGGTAATCCATCACTGTCATAAAAAAATTGTGAATTGAGAAATGTATCATTCGAAAATTTTCCTGGTAGTAACATAAACATATCGCCCAAGGTTTTATTCGTGAGCTTATCATGTTCGTGCCTGTCGTAGAGATATACAGTTGAGTAGTTCGTCTTGAAATCTATGTCAGTGCAAATAAAGTTGTTCTCACCAACAATCGCATATTGGTTCTTAGCGCAACACTTATTTATACATTTTTTGTAAGAACATGTCGTGTTATCATCGTCATTAAGCACTATATCTTTTTTGGACGCAAAACAATAAATCCGCACAGTAGCTAAGTATAATAATATTAGTAATAACATATTGGTAGTAACGTGCTAGTCCTCACATTTCGTAAAATGTATTGGTGCTTCACAACAGGAAACAATTATCATTGCTATAAATAGTATATTTCATTGTGGTTTCCAGTGATATTTGTAACGGCTTACGTTTCAAAATTGTTAAATAAATTAAATTCTTTTGGAGTAATACTTTTAGCAACTAAATTACAATTGCTAGTTCTGTTAAACTACAGTTAATAACCTACTCGCTTTGCTTATTATTTACTATAAACTTAGTGTTATGTAAAGGGTCATTATATTTTAAAAAAATATATAAATAGATAAAAATATGGATAACATACCTAATTATTGTCTTTGTAGGAAGGATTACTTTATAAAATAATTAAAAAGTTTGGGAATGGCTAATAATATAGCAACATTATATTATTATTTCTAAGAGGGCTGACCAGAATAAATTGAAGCAAAAAATGTAAGCAAGAATTAATTTATTTAATAGTTATCTTAGCCACTTTAGAATGTTTGCTGAAAACGAACAAAATAAATGTAGGTACATATTCATCTATAAGCTCTTGTCAAAGTGGTTGCCAAGCCCAGGCCTGTCTCACTCCCCGTGTAGGTATCAAAATCTGCAGAGTAGGCCAGCCAGTAGGGACTCACGTGCGAGTGACACTCGCGCGAACTTTGTTGTCACCAACTTAACCGATCCGACTGATATTTTAACAATAGAGAAACATAAATAAAACAAAGCATATTAAAGGTTATTGAGATCCAAATTTAAATTTTCTAAGTGTCCTTAAGACTAATAATCATTTTTGTGACACGGATAAAATCGATATTTTTAGCTCCGGTATTAATTGAATTAGAGCCCATTTGGTAAAACAATTTAGTAGTGATTATCAAATTAACATTAGGCGTGAAATTATTCCTTTTTTACCAGGCTTTCAACTGGCGATGGGAGTGCGAGAAGTTTTATTTAATAATTTTATGAAATTCTATTTAATAATTTTTAATTATACTTGTGTTCAATTATTAAAACTTTCGTGTGTCATTATTATGATGCGCAAGAAAGTACCTGTAACGGAAGCTGAATGCCTGAGGCAGGATATATCGGCCATTATGCGAAAACATAAAAGTCCGTAACCGAATATCCCTAGACAGGACTTCCAGGCACTATTGTCCTCACGCAAAAATCCTGATATCCTCGTATTAATAGCAGATAAGGGTAACGCTATTGCAATTATAGATACGGAGGAGTACGAACAGAAAATTACACAGCTAGCCAGTGATACCAGCACTTATAAAAAGGTAAACCCCACAGCTCGTGTAACTTCCAAATTTAACAAGTTCCTATCCTCGTTATCAGATGAAGAAAGTAAGCGATTGCGTCCCACAACACCCCCAAAAATATATGGTCTGCCGAAAATCCATAAACCGAACTGGCCTTTACGTCCCATTGTGAGTCAAATTAACGCGCCTACATATAAAAGTTCACGTCACATGGCAAGTTTTTTGCAGACGCTGACCGGAAAAACACTGAGCTTTTTAAGGGACTCCACACATTTCATTAATCTATTATGAGGATATAAAATATCCGACACGAGGAGATAATGGTCAGCTTCAACGTCTCTTTTTAATAATGTACCAGTAGCAGAAACTATAGATATCACTAAACAACATTTAATTGCCTATAACATACCTACTGAGTACATGTCGTCTGGCGAGGGGATTGCTATCTGCAAATAGATGGAGTGAGAATGGGCTCACCTATAGCACCAGTCGTGGCCAACATATTTATGGAACATTTCGAGCACGAAGCGTTGAAGCGTGCGCCAATAAAACCAAGATACTGGTGGAGATATGTAGACGATCTGGACCACCTGAACAAAATGCATCCGAAGATAGGTTTTACTATAGAGGAAGAAAAAGATGGAACCCTCCCATTTTTGGATGAACTGGCGAAAACCCGCACATACCGATCAGTACCTAAAAGCAGATGCCCATCACCATCCGTCGCACTTGTCGTCTGTACCACTCACTCTCATTAATCGCGCCCTTCGTTTGTGCGATTTGCAATTCATTGAGTCAGAATTGAGACACGTGCGGCAAGTGTTGGAAAGCAATTACCACAACTGGCGACAGTGTTATCGACTGGCAAACAGCGGCCTCAACATGTGGAGCGGGTCCCGGCATATCTACCATATATGAGAGGGTAACGGATCAAATTGGACACCTATTACGCCGTAGATTAGCATAAGGACAATTTTCCGCCCCCTGACGCAGATTGGTAGTCTTCTACGATCTCCTAAGGATCGGGAACCTCTAGAAAGCCCTGGCATGTACGTAAATTCCATGCGAGTGCGGCAAAAGCAAAATTTTTTTTCTTTTTTTTTTTCTTTTTTTTTATATGAGGCTCACGGGATGGGGAGAGGTGAGGCAACCGCCCATGGACATCCGCAACAACAGGTGTGTCAAGAAATGCGTTGCCGGCCTTTAAGGTGGGAGTATGCTTTTTTCTTGAAGGTCCCTAAGTCGTATCTGTTCGGTATAACTGCTGCCGGTAGTTGGTTCCACAATGTGGCTGTGCGAGGCAAGAAATTTCGAACAAAACGCGCGGTTGTGGAATGCCAGACATCTACGTGATGCAGATGGTACTTTGCACGTAATGTCCGGTGGTGGAATTCGGCCGCTGGAATCAACCCGAACAGCTCCTCTGAGTTCTCCCCGTGATAAATGCGGTAGAAGATGCAGAGAGAACCCACATCTCTACGCAATGCTAGAGAATCAAATCAATCAAATCAAAGAGATGACTTGATCGTCGATGATTCGAGCCGCTCTTCGTTGTATGCGGTCAAATGGAAGAAGCTAGCTGGTACTGGGGAGCACCCACCCAGAGGTGAGAACAGTACTCCATGTGAGGCCGAATTTGCGCATTATAAAGTTGCAGGCGGTGGCTTTTAGTGAAGTAGTGTCTCGCCTTACTGAGTACACCAAGCTTTTTTAAGGCGTCAACCACGGAACTGAACGTCGCTCGGTATATCGACGCCAAGTATGCCAATACAGGCTATGGCAGTTAGAGGAGTGATCTCGAATCGAGGGGATACGACGAAGGGAGACTTTTTAGTCGTGAACGCACAAACTTGTGTCTTCTTGGGGTTGAATTGGACTAAATTTTGCCGGCCCCATTCCGAGACTTTGCAAAGCATAGTCTCGATTTCAGACACAAGTTTGATCCAGTTCTCGTCGACTTTTTTTTTTTTGAGAGGAGGAAATACTGTTACGTATTTACGCCCCGGAACGGGGCGTAATATGTGGGACTCGAGTGTCCGCGTAAGCGGACGCCCCATACCGACTAAAACCTCCTCTGTGCTGTTAGCAGCCCTGGCTTTCACAGCGAAGTAGGACGTTGGCCGTGGAGGCCGCAAAGACTACGCAACAACAGTCGCGGGGCGTCTCCTAAGGAGACTCGAACCTCAGACCGGCTGTGTGCTTGTGGGAAGGAGAGAGAATGAAAATGAAAAATAAGATGAAATGAAGATGAATCGATGAGAAGAACACACTCGCCGGCGAGTGTGGTGATGTTTAGTGTAATGTATGTAAGTGTGTGTGTGTGTGTTTATGATTGTATGTATGTATGTTTGTATGTGTGTAAGTAGTGTAAATGTTAGTGTGCATGTATGTTTGTGTCTGTTTGTGGAGTGTGTTTGTGATTGTGTAAGTGGTGTATGTCAGTCCGTCAGTCAGTCCGTGTGTGAGTGAGTGTAGTGAAACGATTACAGGACGAGGACTAACGTCTCGTCGGGTATCAAAACAATGTGTGGTGTATCTAGGGTGCGGGCCGCTGGCCATCGTCAGAGTGACGAGTGCCAGTGGTTTGCGGTGGTTGACCGCGCCTACGCCTGCGAAGGCGGTGTGTGCGTGTCTGTGTCGGTGTTTGTGTGGGTGTCGTGTTCGCGATGGTGATGTCGTCATCCGGGTCTACCGTTACGTGTCTGGGACGTCTTATTGGGTTGAGACTATGGTGAAGGGGGGTGTACCCGCATGCCTTCCTAACCAAGATGTTGGGATGGTTAGGCGCCTTGTCAAAGAAGCGTCGCGAGATCTCTTTAAAGTGTTGAGCTATCGTCGGAAGCTCTAGGTCGCGGTGAAGGTCAACGTTTCGGATGAACCACGGGGCTCCGGTTGCCATGCGCGTGAATTTATTTTGAGCTACTTGCAAACGACGTAAGTAGCTCGGTCGGGTGTGTGCAAAAACGACGCTTGCGTATGACAGTATGGGCCGTACGATGGTTTTGTACAGCGTCACTTTGTGTTTGAGCGGAAGTTTGCTTCGCCCACACACAAGTGGATAAAGGCGACTGAGGACAAATCGGGCTCAATTGCATACCCTATCAATATGTTTCTTGAAGTTCATATTGCTGTTGAACGTGACTCCAAAGTATTTGTAATCCTTCACCCACGGTATGGGTGTTTCATACAATTGAATGACGTCGGTCGGTGGTTTTTTGTGCGGATGCTATTCGCGTTACCGAAGAGTACCGCTGCACTCTTGGTGGGGTTCACTTCAATCCGCCATTTTCTGAACCAGTTGCCTAGTTCATCGACGGCGGCTTGAAGCACTTTAATGTTCCAGCGGAGCCAAAGTAGAGTGCCGTATCGTCAGCGTACTGAGCGAGCTGGACACTCGGAAACTTGGGAACGTCGCTCGTGAAGAGCGAGAAAAGAGTGGGAGAGAGGACTGAACCCTGTGGCACGCCAGACCTGATGGGTCTGGGTGAGGATAGGGTGCCCTCTACTCGATATCGGAAGGAGCGATCAGTAAGGTAGGCTCGTATGATGCGCATGAGCCTGTCTGGCACTCCCAGTTGATACAGCTTGAATACTAAGCCGTTGTGCCATACCTTGTCGAATGCCTTCGCGACATCGAAAAACACGACTGCCGTGGTAGCGTGAAGTTGACGCCGTACGAGAATGTTCTCGGTGAGTCGGTGAGCCTGCTGGGGACACGAGTGAGCGGTTCTGAATCCGAACTGTATGTCGGGTATCAGGTTGAGCTCCGCGATGTTACGATTAAGACGCGCGAGAAATAATCTTTCGTAAAGTTTCCCGATCGAGTTAATTAAGCTAATAGGCCTATAGCTACTCGGATTAGCTTTAGGTTTATTGGGTTTTGGGATACCGATAACAATGGAATCCTTCCATTGTTCGGGGAACGCGCTGTTAGACAATAGAATATTAAAAATGGTAACCAATAAAGTAATAAGAGTCGAGGGTAGGATTTTAAGAACCCTATTGTTTATAGTGTCGGGCCCCGGGACCTACTTGGAGTTAAGCTCCTTAATGATTAGCTTCACCTCTTCGTAAGAGGTGGGTTATATTACATCGCCTGAAGGGCTCAGAGCGGAGCGACGTTCAACTTCACGATCAACTTCGTCAACGTGTGTCGGGTCGGCTGCTGCATTTGGAGAGCACTGACTCTCGAGACTATCGGCGAGGCATTCAGCCTTCTCATCGTCATCGAGCGCCGGCTGCAGTCCCGGTCTGTCCAAAGGAGGCATGACAGTGGGCGGCTCCTGTTTGAACGCGCGAGGCAGCTTCCAGAAAGCCACATGTGATGGCTTTAGGTTGCCGAGCAAGCGGTCCCAACGTTCGCCGCGGAGTTCCGCGATACGTTCCCGTACCACCCGCTGTAGGTAGCGGAGGTGGCGCCTATTCTCGACCGACGGATACCTATCGTAAAGTCTAGTGGCTCTGTGCTTCTGTGTGAGTAAGTTCCTGACCTCTGGAGGCAGGTTTAGGCGATGCGGTTGCATCGTCGGAACCTGCCTGGAGCAGGACTTGTTCCTATTCTGTATATGTGACGTCACATGAGAGATAGCACTGTGAGCCGTGTCGACCGAGTCGATGACGTCCGGTATAAGGTCAAGGTCGTCGGACTTGATAGACTTGAGATCCTTTTCCAGCCGTTGCCAGTCGATCACTGTTTTCGTCGGTGGTTGAAAGTTAACCGGTGTGCCTAGATTTAGGACGACGGGCCGGTGGTCTGACTCTAATTCGTGAAAAACCTCGATTTAGTTTACATTGAGCATTACGTTATTAAGTAACGCAACGTTTAGAATGTCGGGTCGGTGCGCGACGTTATCCGGATAACGTGTTGGTTCGTCGGGTGCTATTACTGAAAAGTTCAGCTTGTCTGTCAGCGAATCTAATAAGATTCCGTTTCTATTTGTGGCTCTACTGTTCCAGCTGGAATGTTTGGCGTTAAGATCGCCGCCCACTATGACTGCGGCCCCGTGGCCGAGTAATGCTTCTATATACAGATAGTCTAATACTTGTTTGTTGAGCGGAAGATAAGCTGAAATAACAGTGATCGGCTGGTGATTCGCCATACTGACTCGGATGGCAGAGGCCTCGACGTTAGTGAGGACCGGAGGATCTATAGGTATACAGTGTAGAGACCTTTTAAAATAAATGAGGGTACCGCCCATGCGGGTGGTGCGATCATTTCTAACTAAGTTGTAATTAGCGATTTTTTTTAATAATAAAATCCTTTCGTAGCGAGGGGGGTATTGTAACGTTGTATCTACATTACATATGTTATTTTATATAAAATAATGAAATAAAAATAACCTAATGACATAAAATAATAAAACTTATAAATAATAAAACGTTAACACTTTTGTGCGCGAGTGTAGGCGAGTTTTTTTGCTGTTCATAAAAAATGCATGGCTCGCTCGCGTCACCCGTCTCCCGGCTATCGCCATACCACGGCTGCGCTCGGTAATAGCAACACGTCATTATATTATGTGCAGTGACTTATCACGTTTGCCGTAAAATACCTAAGTTATATTATTTTTTTGATCACCTGTAGTCTTAACATAATATAAAAATAAGTTTCAAAGATTATCGTCACCCTGATAGGGTAAGTGTTGGACACGTGTTAATATTATTTGAGTAATTGTAAAATTTTGTAGTAGTTATTTTAAAATGTAGTATTTTAGCAAACATTTAATTTTCTTTTCAAAATTAATTATTCTTTCTTTGCTTTCGCTTTCTTTTCTTTTTTATTATTGTAACTCCTTTCTGATTGTGAACAACTACACCTCCTGCTTACGGCTTCACCCTTAATGATAGACACGGATGCACGTGGTTCACAATCAGCGGAGACATAAGAATGTGGTATTAACTGTGGACATCATTCACAGTGTTCCAGGATGAGATTTTTGAACGTTAAAGGATATAATTCCACCAAGTTCCGGTGATTAGTTACCCGGACACCGAGAATCCGAAATCACCTGTGACACGTCGAGTCATAACCTCCAGCTGAGGGGCCTGCACCGGCGTCTTCAACGTCAGGGGAGTACCGAGCTATAAAGGGTGAACTAGATCAACCAACAATACACCCTACGACCCTTGCTCAAATTTTATTTTAATTATTGTTAATAAACATCATTTAAAGGCCGGTACGGGTAGTTTCATTTAAACCCCCCGTAACCGTAGCAAGATCCAGATGCCGCTGCTGACGCTGTTGCTGATGTGGTACTGCAAGGTATGAAACTCTTCATTCCATCCTCCTCTGTGCCTATCAGTGGCAGGTCCCAACCATGGTTTGACCGCTCCTGCAAAATGGCCTCTCGCCGAAAGCAGGCTTGGGTCAATGCGGTGGTATCTAAGGATGTGAATTCCAGCGAACTTAAAAAACACTTAAATCATGCCTCCAGGTCCTTCAAAAGAGTTATTGCTGACGCGAAGTCGAAGCACATTGGCAGAATAGGCGAGAGACTTGCACGCCTTCCCTCGGGAACTCGTGCGTTCTGGTCGCTCGCCAAGGCTGTCCAAGGAAACTTCTGCCAGCCAGCCATTCCACCACTGCACAGGGATGATGACTCGCTGGCTTATGACGCGAAAGAGAAAGCTAATCTCCTGGGCTCCCTCTTCACGTCCAACTCGACTCTGGATGACCAAGGTGCACCACCACTGCATATTCCGTGGTGCGAGTCATACATGTCGGAGGTAAAAATCCGGCATGGCGCCGTGCTTAAGGCGCTTCTCACCTTGGACATTCACAAATCGAGCGGGCCCGATGGCATTCCACCGATAGTGCTGCGGACATGTGCTCCGGAACTGGCGCCGGTCCTTACCCGTCTTGTCTGGCTCTCCTACTCATAGGCGTAATCCTGAAATTATGGAAGGCGGCTTTAGTGCACCTGATCCCTTAGAAAGGTGTACGCTCAGATCCGTGCAACTACCGCCCCATTGCCATTACCTCCATTTTCTCCAAAGTAATGGAGTCGATCATCAACCGCCAGCTCTTGGGATATCTAGAAGGGCACCAGCTGATCAGCGACTGCCAGTACGGTTTCCGTCAGGGTCGCTCAGCTGGTGATCTTCTTGCATACCTCACCCATAAATGGGCGCAAGCGGTTGAGTCGAAGGCGTTGGCGGTGAGTTTAGTCATAGCGAAGGCCTTCGATCGGGTGTGGTATAAAGCGCTTATAGCAAAACTACGCTGTTTCTTCTGCATATCAATGATATGCTGCAAATCATCAATAATCATTGCTATGCAGACGACAGCACAGGATATGCTTCCTACACCGGCCGTGCCAACATGTCCCGGGATAGTGTCGACGAGAAAGGCAGAGCAGAGAAGGTGGAGTTCACTCCGACCTTCAAACCTGCGCCGCCTCCTAAGGTAAACGCCTGGGCTAGGTCTCCTCCGGCTGCCAACGCTGCCACAGAGGCCACTCTCGCGGCCCCCGCGCCCCTCCGGCCACCGCTAGCGTCCCGCCCGGCGGCGTCGGTCCCGCGACCGAGGCCACCGGCGCCCGCGTCCGCGGCAACAGGCAACCAAGGCGGCAGCGCCTTTGCCTTCATGTTCGAGCTGTCAGAGCTGTTCGACATAGATGAAATCACAGCCCTGGCCAGCAGGCTCGAGGCTGTCCGGGACGACCCGCCGTCGTTCCTGTAGTTTTTTAAATATTGCAGTTACGACAGTTTACATCGGATATGCATATGGTAAAGGAATAGTATGTCATACTTACGATTTTTTACGCCTGGTTGAAATTTTATTGGAATATCGTATATAAAACTTGCGGTAGTTTACAATGATCTTATTTAAATAAATTTAGATAACATACACATGCTATGATTTACTTCAGACATAGTATTTTATTTTGATATTGTAAGTGATGATTAGCTTTTAAAATTGTATTTATAATTATAATAATCTTAAAATTTGTCAGCTGGATATTAAGTATCATAATTCAATAGTTAAAATAAGATTGTAAAAAACAGTGGGAGGCTCTTTTGCACAGGATGCCAGCTAGTTATGGGTACCACAACGGCGCCTATTTCTGGCGTGAAGCAGTAATTTGTAAACAGTACTGTGTTTCGATCTGTGGGGCGCCGTAGCTAGTAGTATGATATTACCGGGCAAATGAGAATTAAAACATCTTATGTCTCAAGGCGTAATTGTAGTAGTAATTAGTAGCCGCTCAAAATATTTGGGTTTTTCAAGAATCCTGCAAGCGGCACTACATAGTAATGGGTCGGGCGTATCAATTATCATCAGCTGAACGTACTGCTCCTTCGTCCTTTATTTTCATTAAAAAACAGTCGAGTTTACTTTGTAATATTTATTTTGAAGAGAACGTTTCTTATACAATAATAGTTAGTGACCAAAATTAACTTTCGATCATTTTGTTTTCTATGAATATAACTAGAATAAAAACAATTATAGGTCAAAACGAAAAGAAATATTTTTTGTGTAATTGTCATCTTTAACAAACTAATAAAAATTTCTTTTATTTTTATATAATTACTATTAGTTTTCTTTAATCACAGTGATAATATGGTGATAATATAGTATAAAAGCTTAATGTTAATACTAGATATTCTACCAATAGAGTGCTAGTCTTACAATTTAGCATCACATTTTTATATAATAGTCTTTATATTAAGCATTTATTATAAGTTTTTTACTATTATTTTATATTTATTTTATATGAGAAATCTAGTAGTTAAATTGAGTTACATTTAGTTTGTAGGTGTCTGCAAAAGTAGCAAAAACTATAGAAGAGCACATGTATGCTCATTAACTATCACACAACAATGGAAAACATAATTTAAGGATTTCTTGTACTTAGGATAATCAAGACTAAAAGAGATCGCGTAATTATTATCGCGTAGGTATTTTCTATAAACCTAAGAAAACATATAAATATCTTAGTCTAAATCCATTTCATAAGTATTTCTAAAGGTTGAAGTTTTTAATGGAAGGCCGGAATAACACCGCTAGCACTAATCAAATCAGTTTTTTGCTAGAGCTATCGGAGATACATTATTGTAAAGTGGCTTTACTGGAATGTTGATTTGCTGTCGGCGCCGGGTATTAATTTTTCTCACAAGTACCATATACTCCTTCAATTGTTCATTCAAATCATATTTATACATAATATAATTAGGTTCTCCAGCAAGTATTTTCAATCTCGTAATCTTAGTCTACCGAACAGTATCACCCTGTAAAGTATTTCCCTTATTTTTACCTTGTAGGGTCTTTCATCTGTTTTATCCCACCGGACAAATGTAAACCATTCAAAAGGAGTTTATACATTCATTTATTTTTTATATTCTCCTCTAATGAATGCACGCTGTCTCCTTCTTGCTGATTGTGTCTTTCTCTTGAAAGGTATGTTTGATCGTTATATTATACTTTTCTGCCAAAAACATATTATGCAGCGATCATGCGGTTCCAATTTTGGCCATTACAGTTGTGTGAGAAAAACCAAAACTCCACTGACCCACCTTGCATATCATTTGCTACAAAATCCGTTTAACAACTAGCCACTTCGTTTGCTCCTCTTTTTCCTTCACCCACAAGATCAATTACGGTAAAATTAGTAGTCCCTAACTTTTGTTTATAATAAAAGACACTAATTAACCCACAGGGCGAGATTGAAACTTTTTGAAAATCAAACGTGGCTGCTATAATTTTGCCTTCAGATGATATTGCCTCTTTTTTGTCTGCTGTTTTTAGCGCCCGTCGTATGATTTATTAGAAATATGAATTTTATGACCTCACGTTATTTATTTGTGGTAATTATAAGCGTGGGTTTATGGCATATGTCACATTAGTAATTTTTTGAGATAAAGAAACTCAATTTCAAACAAAGGATTCAACCATTCCTTATAAATAACGAATAACTTTCGAAAGTTTCAATCACCATCTAAATACATTTTTGATGTGTCTTTTCTTATACAGTGAGTTATTTAATGAATGATAACACTTTCCTTAACGTCATCTATAACTATGCGGGGGTGGTTTTCGTTCTTACTTCGATCATAATACATCATTTTCTAAAGTTCCACTTCATAAGTTGGTTTTAATTATTGTGGTATACACAAATTGCTCATTAATCCCAAGTGTCACTAGAAACTGCTTTATACACATATTATATATATTGACTATGGTATTCTTTTCACAATCAGGAAAAGGTAATTTACATTGAATTGTGTATTTACGACGAAATTCAATATGGATATAAACTCTCCTCTTAAAATTTTGACTTAAGTTGACACAGTGCTGTATTTGATTGAGGTGCTGAATAGCAGGAAAAAACGGAATGCTGGGACAGCGGTTCTTGTAAAGCAATAGCTTCGATAAAGTACAGACAAAAATTCGTTAGTGCAATCAGTAATGATTAATAGAGCAGCTAGGAGAAGAAGAAGGTGTCACGCTATTATTTACAGCCTTATTATTTTCTGCTGATGTACCTTCTAGGTGCTACCTATTCGTGGACGATGTAATAATGTCGAATAATTCTTCATCTTAAATCAGAGTATAACAATATTTACTAAAAATAAAAAATAAATTAATACCTTAATTAAGACTAACATCATATTAACCATTATCATAAATAGTTAGACACGTCAATAATGGTGGAGTACATCATGCTAAATTTTCACCCAAAAGTTCAGAAAGGACTGTAAGTTCAATAAGGTCGGCCTAGGTTGGAAATGGAGAGTCTGAAACAAAAGAAAATCTGACTTACGACACCATAATTTTAAAGAGTTCCATGTATACTATCGTATTGCTAGTTACGATAAGAGATAAAGCAACGTATTATGTTAAGTTTTATATACGATAGTTTACACTCTTATGCGAACAAAGTAAAAAAGTGTAAGTATTAGATACTATAAATAACTTTTTATAATGAACGACGTAAAAAATTGTTTGAGTTACATACGATATAATTTTAGAAGATACTAACCATCGTAAGTGATACTAACCATAGTCTTACTTGATTTGATTGATAAGTATTACTAAAAACGGTATTTTTGTAATCTACGAGTAAAAATCATAAAAAACGTTAAAAATACTTATCCAATAGTCTGTTTCCAGTGTTATTATTTGAAATGCAGAGATCCTCTTCAGTTTTATGTACAACGTCACAAACGTTCAAGGCATTTCAGACCGATCCACAAGCAATATAATAGGGTTTTTATGCTCGGGAATATTTTATAATATTTGACTTTCTCAATGCTAAATGCTCAATGTAAAACCAATCAATAATTATCAAATCAAATTAAATAAAATTTGTGATAAGAGCATGTGCAAGTTCAACGTATTAACCGGTATGTGATACATACGATACGCAGCGCTTCACCTCATCCGCACACTCCTCCCGCGTAAAGTATAGCCAGAATAAATACAATCAGTTACAATGGAAAAACAACATACGATAGAAGACTAAAACATAAAAGCCTTATTCTTTATTATTTGATTTTGAAATTTACACAGTTTTTAGTACTCATTTAGTTCATTAAGAAAATACAAAAAAGTAAAAATGGCAGTTTTGTGGGATACGATTATTTACGTAGGAGTCATCGAATTGTCCGGTTGTAACGTTGGACACTGTTCACTTGAGGTGTGTATTTAGGGGTATAAAATATATTGGGAATGTTATATTGTTTAAAAAGGGATTCGGTGATTTTACTGATAAACTGACTGCCATTGTCCAAGAAGATGGGTTGAGGGACTCCGTGAACTAAAATAACTGAGTCTTCTAGAATCTTAGTGACAGCAGTAGATGTTGCAGCCCTTAAAGGGAAGATTAAACAAAATTTTGAAAAACAACACGTGACTACTAAAATATAACTATGTTGTTTTCTACTGACAGGCAGAGGACCCATTAGGTCAATAGAAATAAATCATTTGAAATGGTCGGCTACATTGCTTATGGCGACCCATTTCTCCTAATGTTAAATGGTTCTGAGCTTTGTACGAAAGGCACTAAGTACAGGAACCAATGAATTTCACTACATCCTGATGCATGCCTGGCGAGAAATAGCGTAACGCAAGTCGACGGTACGTTTTGAAAACACCAAGATGTCCAGCTTTAGGGTCAGA
Organism: Leptidea sinapis; assembly: GCF_905404315.1. Taxonomy (NCBI): domain Eukaryota; kingdom Metazoa; phylum Arthropoda; class Insecta; order Lepidoptera; family Pieridae; genus Leptidea; species Leptidea sinapis. Next base: position 13,815,211 of record NC_066284.1, on the reverse strand, counting down.
GTGGTTTTCGTTGATTACCTGTTCTCTTAACTCACTCGGAACTACCTCTTTCCATGAAAATTCTGAAGTTAAATTATGATATTGACACGGGAGTGGGTCAGGGATTGGAAATAAACTCCGCTTATAGGAACGAGTCTTTATTTGCGTTCACTTTTTCTGAACTTGCGCTTCGCCGGTCTCCGGCGTCACACCGCACTGAACACTACGTCTCTTCTATCTTCTTCTTCTTGGAACACTTCCACTTTTCACTGCTTCTTCTTTTCTTCTGCTTCTTCTTCTTTACACTTTCGAGTCAGAACTAGAACTGCCGTAGACCACGCTTAGTACGGCTTATATACCCCCGGAGCCGTTCTATTTTCAAAATGATTCTCCCATTCCATCTTTAAATTTAAATTGTACTAGAAAATTCTTTTAACTATTTTTATCCTGCTTACACATTTTCCATACCTTTTTTTCTGTTCGATTTGATCCTGAACTTACTAGAAATTTCCTTTAACTTTACAAAACCCAAACAAATCCATACACTGGTAGGTGTATCGAACCCGGGTCTACAGCGTCTAAAGTAAACACTTTTCCGCTGAGCTACGAGTATTGCTGACGGAGCTGTTGAAATTAACAATGTCTTGAAGTTTGACAACTCTCGTCATAAACTTCGAAGAGTTGCTACGCAACACTGCCCCCTCCCAAGACATGATCGTCCCGATCATCGTTGCTTCCGTAGTACTTAGCCACCCGATCGACATGTACGATTTTCGGGGGACTTCGAGGGGTACGCTGGATCCTGAGAGTCACATCATTTATCCTTGTGATTATTTTGTATGGTCCCTCCCAACTTGGTTGGAGCTTTGGAGACTTCCCCTTTCGCCTTACAGGATTGTGTAACCAAATCAGGGTTCTCTCTTCAAAACTAGGAATATTAGCTCTTCGATCGTAGCGGGTCTTCATCCGTTCACTTGCCTTAAGCCCAGTTGTTCTAATTTCCTCGTAGATGTCAACCATCTTTTTCCGTAACTCATCCACATATTCTGTTATACTTTTCGGAGTATCCGGTGGACAGCCTGAGAGTAAATCAGCTGGCAATTTCAATTCCCTTCCGAAATTGGCGTACGCAGGAGTCACCGTTGTTGTCTCGTGTATTGCGCTTCTATACGACATAAGAAACAGTGGAATGTACTCATCCCAGTTATCCTGATGACTGTCCACTACTTTTGCCAGATGTCGCTCCAATGTTTGGTTAAACCTCTCCACCATCCCATCCGACTGTGGATGATATGGCGTAGTTCTGGTCTTATGGAATCCCAAGATCTTGCAAACTTCTTGAAATACTTGTGACTCGAAGTTCCGCCCTTGGTCACTGTGCAACTCCAAAGGCACACCGAATCTGCAGAAAACTTCATTCACCAGCTTCGTCGCAACGGTAACTGCTTCTTGATTCGGTAGAGCAAATGCTTCCGGCCACTTCGTGAAATAATCCATCACCACCATTATATAACGGCTTCCAGCTTTGGTGACTGGAAACTGTCCGGCTATATCCAGAGCTACTCTCTCCCACGGAGCCCCAACATTATACAACTTCATAGCTCCTCTGCTCCGAGTTTGAGGTCCTTTGACAGCTGCACAACTCTTGCATTTACGGCACCAGTCTTCCACATCATCACGGCAATGCAACCAGTAAAATCGTTCTTTTTATGAGAGTTCTTCTTATTCCCAAATGTCCACCTGAAGAACCATCGTGATAAGCTCTCAGGATCTCGTTCACCTTCTCCCTGGGAACGACCAGTTGCAGATGGCAATCCTTTCCTTGCGGGGTTTCCCATTTCCGGCAGAGCAACCCGTCATGCATCACCAAACTATTCCATTGTGCCCAGTGACTCTTGGTAGCCGTACTGTGTCTAGCCACTTCAGACCATTTTGGTTTAAGTGATCCACTTGCTAGCCAATGTAAAAGTGGTTGAAGATCCTTATCATTTTCCTGAGCTCTCCTCATTGCATCGTTGCTCCAGTTCCCATCGATCGAATCTGTTCTGATCAGTCGGATTATTGGATTTTCTTTCTCCTCCTGACGAATGCAATGTTTGCATTCCGTCGGACAAGGTCTTCTAGATAAAGCATCTGCGTTTCCATGAGTTTTTCCTCCTTGATGTTCGATTTCAAAGTCATACTCTTGAAGTTGCTCAATCCATCTGGCCACTTGTCCTTCCGGATTCTTGAATTCTAGTAACTACTTCAAGGCGGCATGATCAGTCCTTACGAGGAATTTGCGACCCAACAAGTACTTTTTAAAATGTTGTAATGTCTTCACCACGGCAAGTAACTCCCTACGAGTTACACAGTAGTTTCTCTCCGGCTTCGATAAAGATTTGCTAAAGTATGCAATTACAACTTCTTGATCTCCCCTCTCCTGAGATAACACTCCACCAATTCCAGAATTGCTAGCATCAGTATCTACTATGAATCTTCCCTCTGTGTCAGGATATCCGAGGATAAGTAATTCACATAGTCGTTTCTTCAACTCTAAGAAAGCTTGTTCGCAGTCTTCATCCCAGGAAAAGGCTCTTTTCTCCTCCGTCAGTCGATGTAAGGGCTTAGCAACATCGGAAAACCCTTTCACAAAGCGTCGATAATAAGAGCATAGTCCAAGGAATGCTCTCACATGTGTCTTTTCTGTCGGCGTCGGCCAGTCCTTGACAGCACTTATCTTGGCAGGATCCGTCGCAACGCCTTGCTCCGAGATAACGTGCCCCAAGTAATTCACCTGACGTTGAAAGAAGGGACATTTCTTTGGACTCAACTTCAAGTTGGCACCCTGCAGTTTTGCGAAGACTTTTTCGAGCTTCTTGAGATGATCTTCAAAACTTCGTCCCATAATGATTATGTCATCCAAGTAGACAAGGCAGGTTTCTCCCAACATACCTGCCAGCACATACTCCATCAACCTTTCGAAAGTAGCTGGGGCGTTGCATAATCCGAAGGGCATTGTTTTGAACTGCCATAATCCTTTTCCGGTTGAAAAAGCCATCTTCTCCTTGTCTTTAGGGTCTTTTGCCAGTAGCCACTTTTCAAATCCAGAGTAGAGAACCACGTCATGCCACAAAGTGAATCTAAGGTGTCATCGATTCTTGGCAATTGATAACTGTCCTTCTTAGTAACATCATTCAGACGCCGATAGTCCACACAAAATCTAGTTGATCCATCCTTCTTCTTCACCAGAACCACTGGAGAACACCATGGACTCGACGACGGTTCTATCACACCATTTTCTTTCATATCCCGAATCATGTCTTCCACTTCTTGTTCGCGTGCAAACGGAATACGTCTTGGTCTTTGCCGCATCGGAACAGTGTCTCCTGTGTCGATCTTGTGTTTCACCAAACCAGTTCTTCCGATGTCCCCGTCGTTCTTTGAGAAAATCCCGGAGTAGCGTAGCAGGAAATTTCTCGCTTTTAATAACTGTAGCTTGGTAAGATTGTCCTTACAGCTATCCAGAAGTTTCTGTATGTTCACATCTTGGTTTGCAGCTACGGTCTTCCTCCCTTCTTCACACTTTCTTAACCAAGCTATCTCCTCACAAGCTCCGATCACTGTTCCCTTCCTAATGATTTGCTTGTCCTCATGAGGATTAAACACGGGAACCATCGCAATCTGGGAGTTACCCACAACAGTCCTGGCTGGGATCCATGTCGTGTCCGATGTCTCCCTTTCTATTATAGCGCATTTACAAGGTCTTCCTCTGTCATCCCTTGGCAGGACTACCGGGACTAGGGTCTGCGATCTCGGATTTAAAGTAGTGTCTCTTAAACACAACACTTTCCCAACAGTTCCGCCTTTTATTGGGATTTCTTCACCTCCATGCTTCAATACACCATGTTTCATGTCAATGGTACAATGATGATTTCGAAGAAAATCCAACCCAATGATACAGTCATCTGTGATATCCGCGATTACCACTTTTTGCCAGTACAACGTATCCCCGATTTTCATGGCCACGACCTTCTCTCCCTGGACTGGTATGCGCTGGCCGGTAGCTGTTGTGAGTGTTAAGTTTACATTTCCTCGCATATGTCGTCTTCCGATGCTCTCTAGTCTTCTTTGGCTAACGATTGTACGTGAGGCTCCCGTATCCAAAGTGAAACGGCAAGATTTTCTATTTATCATTCCTTCTATAACTAAAGTGTTTCCGTCACATGTCTGCTTAACGAAGATCCTTGGGGCTTTGCTTTTACCGGCCAGCGCCCACCCCACTGCCCTGGCCTTTTCTAGTTTTCCTGCAGCTCCAGCGGTTATGTTGAGACTGCTGCATCCATCCTACGTTGCGTTATGCTCTCACGCCTGGGGCAAGTGCTCCTAATGTGTCCTCGCTCCCCACAACCATAGCATACTGGGTTATATGCTTGCCTTCGGCTGGAATCTGCTGGTACAATTTTGTGGAGTCTCAACGCCCGAGAATCGTGGCGAACCGCTTCCACTTCCAACGCATGTGCCACCGCTTTCTTCAAGCTGGTATGATGACTCAATCGTACGGCTGCTCTAACTTCGGCGTCCCGTATTCCATTGATGAAAACTTGGAGCAACATTTCTTCTATTGCAGCTGGCGACGACTGATATGCTTTACGCACTAGTTTCTCGGCTTCCACGGACCACTGCTGTAGAGTTTCGCTGGCCCTTTGACTGCGGTCCTTAAGTTGCGCCCTGTACACATGTTCGAGGTGTTTATCACCATAGCGTGCCTCCAACGCGTCAATAAGGTCTGTGTAGGTCACTTCCTCCTTCCCAGCGCCGAGTGCTTCCAATACGGAGAGTGCTTCGTCACGGAGCCCTAGTGTGAGGGCAGAGTGCGCTTCTTGGTCACTCCAACCGCAGGCTCTTCTGACCGTCTCCAATTGTAGGTTAAAGGCAGCCCAGGAAGACTTGCCGTCGTAGGGAGGTACTTTTAAATGTCTGCTCGATGTGGTTCCGCAGGAAACTCCTGTGTTGGCTGAAGGACACACGACCCTCCCACTGAGCTGATTAATGGTAACTTCCATCTCTCCCATCTTCCGTTGAAAGTTCTCTTCAACTTTGTCCATCTTCTTTTCCACACTGCCAATCCGGGCGATCTCTTTTTCCACAGCGTCAATACGGGTGGAGTTTTTCTGCACAACGGATAAAATTTCTTTGGAGAGGCCTTCATGCAGGCCTCGCAGCTGCTCCTCCTGTCGGCCTGCTTGTTCCTCCTGTTGGCGCCCTTGCTCCTCTTTCAAGCCCCGCAACTGCTCCTCTTGTCGGCGCGCTTGCTCCTCCTGTAGGCGCGCTTGTTCCTCGTGCAAGGCCCGCAGCTGCTCCTCCTGTCGGCGCGCTTGTTCTTGCATCATGGCGGCTATCTGCTGCATGAGCACGCTGATTTCTACGGCAGGAGCCTGCGGTGCTGACACGGTCTCACTGAGTCCAGAGCGGGATGTTTGTGACTCGTCCTCTGCCGCTGCAGCTGCTCCCGCTCGCGTGGTCACTCCCTTCTCATTCCTTGGCATAATGGCATCTTTCCGATCCCACTTCTGACACCAATTGACACGGGAGTGGGTCAGGGATTGGAAATAATACTCCGCTTATAGGAACGAGTCTTTATTTGCGTTCACTTTTTCTGAACTTGCGCTTCGCCGGTCTGCCGCTGTTCCTCTTGTGGGCGGCGGAACCTTCAACGCGTCACACCGCACCGAACACTAAGTCTCTTCTATCTTCTTCTTCTTGGAACACTTCCACTTTTCACTGCTTCTTCTTTTCTTCTGCTTCTTCTTTTTTACACTTTCGAGTCAGAACTAGAACTGCCGTAGGCCACGCTTAGTACGGCTTATATACCCCCGGAACCGTTCTATTTTCAAAATGATTCTCCCATTCCATCTTTAAATTAAAATTGTACTAGAAAATTCTTTTAACTATTTTTATCCTGCTTACACATTTTCCATCCCTTTTTTTCTGTTCGATTTGATCCTGAACTTACTAGAAATTTCCTTTAACTTTACAAAACCCAAAAAAATCCATACACTGGTAGGTGTGTCGAACCCGGGTCTACAGTGTCTAAAGTAAACACTTTTCCGAAGGGTTGCTACGCAACAATATTTATCTTTTTTTTTTTTGAGAGGAGGAAATACGGTTACATATTTACGCCCCGGAACGGGGCGTAATATGTCGGACTCGAGTGTCCGCGTAAGCGGACACCCCATACCAACTAAAACCTCCTCTGTGCTGTTAGCAGCCCTGGCTTTCACAGCGAAGTAGGACGTGGGCCGTGGAGGCCGCAAAGACTACGCAACAACAGTCGCGGGGCGTCTCCTAAGGAGACTCGAACCTCAGACCGGCTGTGTGCTTGTGGGAAGGAGAGAGAATGAAAATGAAAAATAAGATGAAATGAAGATGAATCGATGAGAAGAACACACTCGCCGGCGAGTGTGGTGATATTTAGTGTAATGTATGTAAGTGTGTGTGTGTGTGTTTATGATTGTATGTATGTATGTTTGTATGTGTGTAAGTAGTGTAAATGTTAGTGTGCATGTATGTTTGTGTCTGTTTGTGGAGTGTGTTTGTGATTGTGTAAGTGGTGTATGTCAGTCCGTCAGTCAGTCCGTGTGTGAGTGAGTGTAGTGAAACGATTACAGGACGAGGACTAACGTCTCGTCGGGTATCAAAACAATGTGTGGTGTATCTAGGGTGCGGGCCGCTGGCCATCGTCAGAGTGACGAGTGCCAGTGGTTTGCGGTGGTTGACCGCGCCTACGCCTGCGAAGGCGGTGTGTGCGTGTCTGTGTCGGTGTTTGTGTGGGTGTCGTGTTCGCGATGGTGATGTCGTCATCCGGGTCTACCGTTACGTGTCTGGGACGTCTTATTGGGTTGAGACTATGGTGAAGGGGGGTGTACCCGCATGCCTTCCTAACCAAGATGTTGGGATGGTTAGGCGCCTTGTCAAAGAAGCGTCGCGAGATCTCTTTAAAGTGTTGAGCTATCGTCGGAAGCTCTAGGTCGCGGTGAAGGTCAACGTTTCGGATGAACCACGGGGCTCCGGTTGCCATGCGCGTGAATTTATTTTGAGCTACTTGCAAACGACGTAAGTAGCTCGGTCGGGTGTGTGCAAAAACGACGCTTGCGTATGACAGTACGACCGTACGATGGTTTTGTACAGCGTCACTTTGTGTTTGAGCGGAAGTTTGCTTCGCCCACACACAAGTGGATAAAGGCGACTGAGGGCAAATCGGGCTCAATTGCATACCATATCAATATGTTTCTTGAAGTTCATATTGCTGTTGAACGTGACTCCAAAGTATTTGTAATCCTTCACCCACGGTATGGGTGTTTCATACAATTTAATGACGTCGTTCGGTCGTTTTTTAGCGCGGATGCTATTCGCGTTACCGAAGAGTACCGCTGCACTCTTGGTGGGGTTCACTTCAATCCGCCATTTTCTGAACCAGTTGCCTAGTTCATCGACGGCGGCTTGAAGCACTTTAATGTTCCAGCGGAGCCAAAGTAGAGTGCCGTATCGTCAGCGTACTTAGCGAGCTGGACACTCAGAAACTTGGGAATGTCGCTCGTGAAGAGCGAGAAAAGAGTGGGAGAGAGGACTGAACCCTGTGGCACGCCAGACCTGATAGGTCTGGGTAAGGATAGGGTGCCCTCTACTCGATATCGGAAGGAGCGATCAGTAAGGTAGGCTCGTATGATGCGCATGAGCCTGTCTGGCACTCCCAGTTGATACAGCTTGAATACTAAGCCGTTGTGCCATACCTTGTCGAATGCCTTCGCGACATCGAAAAACACGACTGCCGTGGTAGCGTGAAGTTGACGCCGTACGAGAATGTACTCGGTGAGTCGGTGAGCCTGCTGGGGACACGAGTGAGCGGTTCTGAATCCGAACTGTATGTCGGGTATCAGGTTGAGCTCCGCGATGTTACGATTAAGACGCGCGAGAAATAATCTTTCGTAAAGTTTCCCGATCGAGTTAATTAAGCTAATAGGCCTATAGCTACTCGGATTAGCTTTAGGTTTATTGGGTTTTGGGATACCGATAACAATGGAATCCTTCCATTGTTCGGGGAACGCGCTGTTAGACAATAGAATATTAAAAATGGTAACCAATAAAGTAATAAGAGTCAAGGGTAGGATTTTAAGAACCCTATTGTTTATAGTGTCGGGCCCCGGGACCTTCTTGGAGTTAAGCTCCTTAATGATTAGCTTCACCTCTTCGTAAGAGGTGGGTTTTATTACATCGCCTGAAGGGCTCAGAGCGGAGCGACGTTCAACTTCACGATCAACTTCGTCAACGTGTGTCGGGTCGGCTGCTGCATTTGGAGAGCACTGACTCTCGAGACTATCGGCGAGGCATTCAGCCTTCTCATCGTCATCGAGCGCCGGCTGCAGTCCCGGTCTGTCCAAAGGAGGCATGACAGTGGGCGGCTCCTGTTTGAACGCGCGAGGCAGCTTCCAGAAAGCCACATGTGATGGCTTTAGGTTGCCGAGCAAGCGGTCCCAACGTTCGCCGCGGAGTTCCGCGATACGTTCCCGTACCACCCGCTGTAGGTAGCGGAGGTGGCGCCTATTCTCGACCGACGGATACCTATCGTAAAGTCTAGTGGCTCTGTGCTTCTGTGTGAGTAAGTTCCTGACCTCTGGAGGCAGGTTTAGGCGATGCGGTTGCATCGTCGGAACCTGCCTGGAGCAGGCCTTGTTCCTATTCTGTATATGTTATTATTTTATTATTTATTTATTTGGAAACAAATACAGATACATCCTTAAACATAAAGTAGATAAAGTAAAAATAGAAATATGGACACAAGGATGTCTCCTTAAACAGTTTCACTAAGTACACTTAATATTTAAATTTACACTTACATTACACTTAGTTGCAGACAACCAGTTGATAAATAAATCTAACATAATGCATGGTAGACATTGTTACAATTTAGATGAAATTACGTGATTTCTAACTTACTCTGTTTGTGCCAGGATTTGTTTTATTCTGAGTTTGTAAGTTTTAGAGGAACACGAAAACATATCTACATCATTAAATCTAGAGTTATGGAGAGCAAACATTCTGTGCAGTGGCGTACGTATACCAGTATTTGGCCTGGTTTTTGAGAGATGAAATAAATTATTAGAGCGTGTAGCACGGGCTGGTATATGAAAATCGATTAACTGAAGCAATTCTGAGGATATGATTTCTTTCGTACATATTTTTCTCAGAGTGACTAATTCAATTAAACTCCGTCGCTGGCTTAATGAAAGAATATTCAATTGTTTTAAGAGATTCTTGTAGTGGTTTCGACGTCCACCCAAGCGAAAGTTTAGGATACGCAAGAATTTCTTTTGTATCATCTCGACCTGATGGTCATATACCTTATACAGCGGATTCCATATTGGGGTGACATATTCAAGCTGAGACAGCACAAGTGTTCGAAAAAGACACATACATGTATCTTTATTTTTAAATGCCTTAGAGACGCGTGTAATAAAGCCTAACATACGATATGTATTATTCGCTATGTGATCAATGTGGTTATTAAGTGTCAACTTGGCATCAAGGTATACCCCAAGATCACGAATACAGGTAACTGTTTCAAGTTCTTGATCGCCTAATGTAAATCTCGTTTCAATTTTATTTTTGTTTTTCGTAAAAGAGATATGCTTACATTTAGTGTAACTTAAAAATAGTTTGTTACTTTTGCAATAGACATCTAACCTATTCAAGTCTTCCTGCATAAGCAGGATATCATTGAAGTCAACAATATGGGAATACAATTTTAAATCATCTGCATATAATAAAAACTTACAAGACTTAAAGCAATCAGAGATGTCATTAATAAAAAGTGGGAAAAGCAATGGACCAAGTATAGAGCCTTGAGGTACGCCTGACGTTACGTTAACTGTAGGGGAGATGAAACCATTAATAACTACCGATTGTACTCGGGCACTTAGGTAAGCAGCAAACCAACGCAAGAGGTTACCTTTTATACCGTTGTATGATAATTTTTTTAGTAACAGTAGGTGGTCCACCTTCTCAAATGCCTTTTGGAAATCTGTGTAGACTGTTTCAATTTGGTTTTTATTGTCAAGGCCTTTAAATAAATAATCAGTAAAAACAAGAAGATTTGACAAAGTAGATCTGCCAGCCACGAAACCGTGTTGCTGTTCTATGATTGTGTGTTTTAGCTTTGTGTATACGACTTGGTGTACCAATTTCTCAAAAATTTTTGGAATAGATGACAGTATAGAGATCGGACGATAATTTGCGATTTGATTTTTTGCTCCTGCTTTAAATATAGGCGTAATATAAGCTATCTTCCAGATACTAGGAAAGTAACCAGAGGATAAACATTTATTAAAAATAATTTCCAAAGGAATAGATAGCGTTTTGCAAGTACGCTTTAGAAAAACCGGATGAATGTTATCAGGACCGGCGCCTTTATAGGGGTCGATATTTTGGAGTGCTGCTAAAATATTGGGTCTGTGGAGACGTACATTGTCAATTAGCGGAGTATGATCGGCGTCGCAACTTATATTTTCAAATTGGTCAATACTATATGCTCCATCAAAACCGGGTTCAAAGACTGAGTGAAAATATTTAGAGAACATATCAGCTATGAATTTAGGATCATCAGATTCGACACCGTCATACCACATTAAGCGAGGATAACCTGAGTTAGACTCTTTTAAAGAAGATGCATATTTCCAGAAAAATTTAATATTATTCTTCAAGGAGTTTTCAACGTTGTTAATGTACTTATTATGACATGTAGTAAGAAGCAATTTAACTCGTTTACGTAATAGTGAAAATTCCTGATAATCACGCAGGTTTTTGTAAGATTTCCAACGGGCCCATATTCTGAGTTTGCGTTTTAAACATTTTATTAAAGGTTTAGAGAACCAGGTGGGGAATTTAGATGAACTAATTTTGGCAAAAGGAACATGAGAGTTGATGATTATTTGAATTTGTGTGTAAAAGACATTCACGGCTTCTTCGGCTGAAAGAGAAGATAGGAGAGAAAACCAGTCCACTTCTTCTATTGCGCTGTTAATTAGATAATAGTCTGCTTTATAATAATTCCTTTTAATGTTAGCAATACAGGGCATAATATTATTATTTAAAGTATTTATACTACTCGATATGTCCAAAGGTGGGTGATGAGGTACCGTATTAAGCAAAGGATCATCCGAACGCTCGATACAGTTTGTTAAAGTAGATAATACTAAATCAAGGAGTCTTCCATTTTCATTTTGAATATTATTGGTTTGTCTTAAATTCATAAAGGACATAGTGTATATTAGTAGTTTAGATGGCTCGCACCCGGTGGAGAACAATAAAGTGTCTTGACAAATGGAAGACCAGTTCAGATGAGGTAAGTTAAAGTCTCCAATTATAAGAAAATTTTGGTAACGTGCACTAGAATATACATCGTGAAGTTTATTAAAATATTGGTTATATAAATTGTTGCTAGCGGCCGGTGGAACATATAACACATTTAATAACAGTCCGGAGAGTAAAGGAAAGTATATATATATCTCTTCTAAGTTCTCAGCTTCAATATCAGGTATTCGGATAGCCTTTAGATATTTCCTTACCATTACTAATACGCCCCCTCCCCCTTTTTTACCAGACAGTGCCAGATTTCTATCACGTCGAAATAGTACATAATTATTATCATTATGAATTTCCTCATCTCGAATTGAGCCAGTTAACCAGGTTTCTACCAGTATAATTATGTCATAGTCGCAAGATAGCATATTGAGTCTTAATTCAGAAAGTTTGGTTTTAAGCCCTCCACAGTTTTGGTAAAATATAGTAAGGTTATTTGAGTTCATTTTTTAAGAAGTATATCATTTTCATAAATATTTTTAATTAATAATAATACGTTAACAATTCTTTTCAGTAGATAGTGTGCGTGTTCCTCCATGTGGTGAATAATTATTATAATATATGAATCAAGTGTTTCTAATACAGTACATGATGTGTAGATGATTTTAAAATATTGTGGCAATAACAACCTTATAATAATAAAATTAAAACATAAATTGAACACCGTAAAAAAGGAAGTATAGTTGTAAAAGCGTACATAAATTAGTATCCCGGGACATAAAGTGAATTCTAATAAATAAAATTTGTACATTTTTCTTTCAGCTGATGTACATAAGCAATACATTAAATCATATTTAAGCTTAAGTAACCGTGTATCGTCATCACCTGAGTCTTTCCATAGCACGTATATAATTTTAGGTAATATAAAGAACAAAACGTAATAGTTTGCAGTGACGACAAAAAACAAGAGATATAAAAGGTCTACCAATAAACATGTGATAATAATTTGTAGGAGTCATGATATTTTGGCTAAATCATCAACGCATCGCACATGAATTATCCTTGAATCATCTTTCTTACGTAGTAATATATTACTATTTCTTACCCATACATATTTATAACCCTTTTCCTTAGCTAATGTGCGAGTCTTACTAAAAAGAATTTTGTTTTTAAGAGTTAGGTGTTCGTTTATAAAGAAGCGGATATTGGTGGTGGAAACGGCCGCGGCGGCACTTGTTGGTGTACTAAACAGTTGAGCCGTCGTAAGTGACCTTCGCGATAGCGCGGCACCGATTAGGTCGTCACGTTGCCGTCGAGTTGTCAGTTGCAATATAATGTTCTTGGGGCGGGTCGTGGGTAGGCCTGGAGCCACGCGGTGCACGTTCCTAATATCACTATGATTCAACTCGACGCCTAGGAGCTTACTAATTTCTAACGACAATTGTATTAGATTTTCGCCTTTCCGCTCTGGTATGTTTTGTATCTCGACGTTACAGCTACGAGAAGCCTGGTCGAGCTCATCAAACTTTGTCGTCAGTAAATGTAGGTCTGTGCGAAGCGCGTTATTTTCTTGCTTCATATCACTACCTAATGCTTCATTTGAATGAAATGAGTGATCCCTCTCCAGTTGCGATAACCGTTCATCCCAAGAGTCCATACGCTGCTCGAGCTTGTTAATATCATCTCGAAGTGCTTTAGAAACTTCCAAAACAGCCGAGCTGATGTCTTCACGCAGTTGCTGCCTGAAGCTCGCCAATTTAGTGTCTATGTATCGGGTGAGGGTCTCGGTGTCAACATTCAAAACCGATGACGATATTATACCTCCTTTAGGTGAGATGGATGTTCCTACAGCACTAGTATTCTTTTTACCCTTGCATGTAGGACACTTCCATTTAATTTTGTTCATGGGTAATATCTTTTTGAAGTCCGTTTCAGTAAGTTCCACGCAGTAATAATGTGTACTCATACTACATAAAGAGCATTTAAATGTATCCTTGTCGTTAAGATTTTTTAAACATTTAAAGCAATCCATGTTCAAATATTTATGGTGATTGTTTATTTGTAGAAAAGCTACGAAATACTTTTTCGTGAAATATTGTTCAAGTATATCAAATATAAACTTTGAGGGTAAGTTAAAATAAAAACGCCACGCAAGATTTGTCGTCGCTTATACGTTTTGTTTGTGTTGTCACTTTATACGAATTATAAAGTAAAATAAATGATTAAAAACACTTACAGAGATTGTTTATGTATAGATATTTCACAGAATAATTGTAGGTGAATGATTGCACTTGTGTTTTTATCACTAAAAACTCGTAGTTATCACTTTAACTGAATTATTTTTAATTTACTGGTTGATCGCAATGTTTCGTGTGTGAGCGCGCGTTAATGATTTCTCATGTGACGTCACATGAAAGATAGCACTGTGAGCCGTGTCGACCGAGTCGATGACGTCCGGTATAAGGTCAAGGTCGTCGGACTTGATAGACTCGAGATCCTTTTCCAGCCGTTGCCAGTCGATCACTGTTTTCGACGGTGGTTGAAAGTTAACCGGTGGGCCTAGATTTAGGACGACGGGCCGGTGGTCTGACTCTAATTCGTGAAAAACCTCGATTGAATTTACATTGAGCGTTACGTTCTTAAGTAACGCAACGTCTAGAATGTCGGGTCGGTGCGCGACGTTATCCGGATAACGTGTTGGTTCGTCGGGTGCTATAACTGAAAAGTTCAGTGTGTCTGTCAGCGAATCTAATAAGATTCCGTTTCTATTTGTGGCTCTACTGTTCCAGCTGGAGTGTTTGGCGTTAAGATCGCCGCTTACTATGACGGTGGCCCCGTGGCCGAGTAATGCTTCTATATCTGTGTATAATACTTGTTTGTTGGGCGGAAGATAAGCTGAAATAACAGTGATCGGCTTGTGATTCGCCATACTGACCCGGATGGCAGAGGCCTCGATGTTAGTGAGGACCGGAGGATCTATAGGTATACAGTGTAGAGACCTTTTAAAATAAATGAGGGTGCCGCCCATACGGGTGGTGCGATCATTCCTGACTAAGTTATAATTAGCGATACGCGGATCGCGTATACGTGGTTTTAGAAATGTCTCTTCCTCTAAGAATAGGTCTAATTGATGTTCGTGAGCGAACTCCTTCACCAAGTCTAGTTGAGGCTTAAGGCCTTGGGCGTTAAAATACGCTATACGGAGCGTATGTGGTTTAACCCGTCCGCTTACGTAATTAGGCATCGCAAATGTTTTTATACTTTCGCCCTATATCGGTGAGGGCATGGAATATTTTGCCGTTGTCTGCCATAACTTGCAGGAGCCACGGCGGGTCGTCCCGGACAGCCTCGAGCCTGCTGGCTAGGGCTGATTTCATTTATGTCGAACAGCTCTGACAGTTCGAAAATGAAGGCAAAGGTGCTCCCGCCTTGGTTACCTGTTGCCGCGGACGCGGGCGCCGGTGGCCTCGGTCGCGGGACCGACGCCGCCGGGCGGGACGCTAGCGGTGGCCGGAGGGGCGCGGGGGCCGCGAGAGTGGCCTCTGTGGCAGCGATGGCAGCCGGAGGAGACCTCGCCCAGGCGTTTACCTTCGGAGGCGGCGCAGGTTTGAAGGTCGGAGTGAACTCCACCTTCTCTGCTCTGCCTTGCGGCTGGCGGCGCCCTGGGTGACGCTTGTGTTTGGGTGCCTTGGGACACCCGCGATAGCTCGCGGGGTGCCCCTTCTCCCCGCACAAGACGCAGGCCGGGGGCTCCGCGCATTGCGCTGGTCGAGGGCACTCCGGCGTGCCGTGTTTGCCGAGGCACTTCACACACCTCCGGGTGTGTTCGCAGTTGCGTGCCGAGTGCCCGTATAACTGGCATCTGTGACACTGACCAGGCCCCCCGCGGTTGCGAGGAGCTTCGGCCCGGATGCCCTGAAGGGAGCAAACTGATTTTATGTTAAAAATTTCCTTTCCCTCTTGCGTGAGGTCGAGGATGACGAGAACCATGTTAAATGGTTGTTTGTTGGTGGTTCCGCGCATACGGTGCACCTCGTGTGCAGGGTAACCCTGCTCTTTGAGGTCCGACAGAATGTCGGTCTCGTCTAACTCTCTGGGGACGTTCCTAATAACGACCCTCAGACGCTTCTCCTCAGGCAGGACGTACGTGTGGAAGCCCACACTCAGCTCTCTAAGAAGGGATGTCAAGGCGCGGTGGTCCGCTACCTCTATGGTCTCTAATTTGATGAGAGATTGGTACGCCCTCGCCTGGAAGGAGAGCGTCTTCGGGATCCTATTTTTGATAACCAACCAGCAGCCTCGGTCTCCTATAAAAAATAGGAGGCGGGCGCTTGGTCGGAGGCGGTACGCGGGCTTTAGCGGGCGCGGGCGCGGGAGTGGAGCCAGTCGTGGCCGCGGCTTTCTTGGTGGGTGTGCCATTAAGAGAAGGCGATTCGCGACCGCGCTTCTTCTTGCGACTGACGGTGATGAAACCGTCAGCATCTGACGTGACACTCTCCGCTCTCGACGGTAGAGTGGTTTCCGGCTGGGCCGGTGAAGCACTGGAAGCCTGAGGGGCTTCCGTGCGGTCAGGACTGACTGCGGGGACCTTAGGGGTCGCCTGCGCGTCAAAGTACGCCTGAAGGACAGGCGGACGGACTGATCGGTTGATCACTTTCCTTGGTTTGACCGAAGCTACGGAGCTTGCGTCGGAGTCATTACCTAGTTCCATTTCGGATTCCCCGTCATAACCCGAAACGTCAGACGATGAGTTATATTTGTTGGATTTCACTTTGATAGCGGCATCCACTGTCTCATTGATTGTTACTTTCATTAGCGGAGCGATCTTCTCCGAAAATAACCTATCTAAGAGAGCGCTGAAGAAGCCCTCGTCGGGAACCATTGGTGAAGCCATGGTTGTCATATTTATTAACTAGGTTAGGCGGGCAACAACCCCCGCTGCCCGGGTCAGGCAGAGGGGGAATATAATAATTAAGTGGACAACTATAGTTAAGTTGTACACTTGCACATTAATAAATAATATTAATAATAATAAAATATGCAAAAATTAAAAGAATTTAATAATAATAATTAAACCTAAGAATTAGATTTGCTGGATGTACACTGGCTGGGCCGGAACCCCGATGCACGCTGTGCAGGCCCCCGCGGAGAAGACACACACGGCACGAACTGCAACTCACAAACACACACGATTAGCGTGCAGAATCGCGAAACACAGCACAGGTGCTAAATAACACGATCGTAAAACCGGGGTTATTAACACAGATAATAAGTAAGCTACGTTCCGCGAAGGAACGTAACAGGTGCGAGACTTAAAGAGTCCCGAACAATAGCGCGCGATAACAATAGCTAGCCCAGGTGGCCTGAGCAGATAGTGCGATAACGCAGGTAATAAAAATATTCGAAGGAGGACAAATAACGCGGCACGTGTGCTCGCGTTGCCTGCCTGAATCGAACTATGATATTTATCTTTAGAAATCCGAAATAAACTAATATTTTTAATGAAAAAATTTGGTAAATTTTGAGGTTCATTAATGCAATTATTATAAATATTTTTGTACCAAGAATCTGTGGTTGTGAAATAGGATCCTAAAGTATTTATTGCATTGACAGGAACAGCTCTTAAAAGGGCATCTGGGATGACATTATCGACGCCGCGACGATGCTTAAGTTCAAAGTTAAACGCGGACAGTCGAACACCCCTGCGAGCTAGCCTACCCGTAGGGTTATTTAGAGACAGGAACCATTTTAAGGCGCTGTGGTCTGTATAGACAGTGAATGGTCTACCGTTCTCTAAATAACATCTCCAGTGTTCAAGAGCAACTAATACAGCTAAAGTTTCCCGCTCTGTAATGCTGTAATTTTTCTCTGCCGCTGACAACGACTTGCTCATATAAGCTATGGGGTGCTCCTTACCGTCTATGGTTTGTGTTAGCATAGCTCCCACACCATAGTTACTGGCATCGGTATGCACCTCAAATGGCTTGTTGTAGTCAGGACAGGATAGAACAGGAGCGGAAACCAAACATACCTTCAGCTTCTTAAAACCTGCATCAGCCTCCGGCGACCAGATGAATGGTGGTGAACCCTTCTTGCTCGAAGTCAACTTATTAAGAGGACCTGCTATTGTGCTAAAGTTGAGAACAAAACGCCGATACCATGTGGCTGTTCCGAGAAAGCGCTTAATATCTTTCCGACAAGAAGGTGTCGGGTAATTGAGGATAGCTTGTACTTTCTCTGGATCAGTACGTAATCCACAACTACCAACAACGTATCCAAGATACCTAAGTTGACTCCGAAAAAACTGGCATTTTTCCAAGTTAATCGTGAGGTTTGCCTGCTTTAACTTTTCTACCACACGCAGTAAAAGAGAAACGTGGGATTGAAGTCATTTGAGACGATAATAATGTCATCTAAATAAGCGAAGACTTTGAGGCCAAACTCCCTGAACAGCAAATCAACTTATCTCTGCTGAGTGGTAGGTGCATTAGTCAGTTCGAATGCAGTACGTTTAAAACGGAAAGTACCACGGCCTGGCACGTATAACGCCGTTTTGTCCCGATCTTCGGTAGCTATTGGGATTTGCCAGAATGCTTTGGATAAGTCAAGACTTGATAAATAACGAGGTTCCCGAAGATTATCTAAAATCTCTACGTAAGGTAAATTATACGCGTCGCGTTTGGTCACAGAGTTTAGTTTACGGCTATCGAGACAGAAACGAGGTTGGCCATTCTTTTTGGTAACTATAAGGACAGGAGATGAACAAGCGCTTTCGCAGGGCTCCATAACGTCAAGACCTAGCATTTGATCAACCTGTTCGACAAGAATGCGCTGTTTTCCGGGAGAGAGCCGATACTAGCGTTGTCGAATGGGCTGTGCATCACCAGTGTCAATGCGGTGAGTGATCAACTTTGTCTCGCCTAAACCTTTAGATTCAGTAGAGATGTCATTAAATTTTGCAATAATATTGTCTGCTATAGATTTTTCAGTCTGCGACAGGTGATCGTATGCTTGTATGAAGGATGAAAGGTCAGAATCAAGAATTGCGTTTGAAATAAGGGTATTGGAAAAAGTTATGCTTTTAAAATGTTTCGGGAAAATATTAAAATTGCGCCAGAAGTCAACCCCTAGTATGACATCAATATTAACGTCTGGTAGCACAAAAGCAGTAATCATGTTGATTTCATTTTCGAAGGAAATAGGTAGGTCCATATATCCAATGCTAGGCATTCTTTGACCACCAGCAGCTTTAATCGAAATAAAGCGATCTGTTTGTAATTTAAGACCCTCTTTTTCCAACATTTTATAACTATTGTTACCAAGGACAGTAACAGCGGATCCAGAATCTAAGAGACCGAATAATTTTAATTTATTAATTTTTATAGAGGCATAAGGCCTAGAATCATTAACTGGTTCTCGCTGCAGAATTGTATTAATTTTATATGTTTTGTAATAAAACTTTATGGTTTCTATCCATTTCTGCCAATCATTTTTATCAAAATTAGAAGTATGTTGATTGGTAATACGATTCTGCAGTCTTAACGCTTTGAATCCTTTATAAACGATAATAATAATAATAATAATATGTGCCACTGCTCCAGCACAACTAATAAACATTCATTAGAAAATTATCAAGACCTAAGTGTATCCCCATTAAAAACTAGTCAAAGTATGGATACAAGTGCATCAAGTAGGTTTATATTATTTTCAGACAAAATTGGCCAAGGGTTTGGACCTTTATTAAATAATGCAGTTGCAAATAATTGTGAGTTGATAAATATATGTAAACCCAATATAACTTTCAATAACCTCATAAATTCCATACCAAAAATAAATCTAAAAGAAAAAACGATCATAGGTATATTGTTTGGTATTAACTCTCATAATATTAGAAATAAGGACCTAATTAAAAATATAGAAAAATTAATTAATATTTCCAATAACACAAAATCTAAAGTGATGATGTGTACATTTCCATACTCCCCGGATTTGACACAGGAGCAAAATAGAAAAATATTTAAATTAAATACAACTTTGTATAATGCGACATTCCACAACAATGAAAATTTAATTTTAATTTAATTTTACTTTAGTAGCATATATAGTCTTAGTCAACAACAAACCTCTGTAGTATTATTTAATAAACATGCCTCTATTGGGCAAAATTGTAAAATAATCGACATACAAGCCTCTATTGGGTAATGTATTAGTACTAATGTACAAAAATATAACAATGAAGATTTTTCTTCAATTAATTTAAATTAAGTTATTTGACAAGGGAGGACAACTCTTGCAATATCATACAAAATAGGCAACATTCACCAAATATAAATGTTATTGCTATAGATAATCATAATATAAAGCTCATAAATATTGTTCACCAGAATATACAAGGTATCTCAAGTAAGGAATTAGAAATTGAACTGTTTTTGAGCTGCTGTAATTCTATATATATTATGTATTACAGAATATTGGCGTAAGAGTCATCAGCTCCAGTTATGTTTTAGAGAACATAAAGTAGTCAGTTCGTTTTGTAGAAGTAGGGCAATACATAAAGGTTCCCTAATTATTATTAATAATAGATAAAAATGTAAAAATAGAAGAGATATTGTTAATCTCTCTATAGAACAACTAATTGAGATAGCTTGTATAGAACTAGAGCAATTTATTATTGTAAGTGTATACCGCCCCCCCACTGCATCATATGAACAATTCCAACATAGAATGGAGGAGGTACAACAATTATAGTGTGTGAAGATTTTAATATAAACTTGCTTGAACCTTCGGCCAATTGTACTAGCCTTAAAAATTTATTTCAAAGTTTTAATTTGTTCAATGTATTTTGGTACCTACTAGAATCACTTCTACAACAGCAACCTGTTTACATAATATTTATACAGATGTTACTATTACTAGTAAATTCATAATTAATAATCTTCAGTCCGACCATAGTGGGCAACTTATAAAAGTAAATACAAGATTGGACAATGTCAGACCAAAAAAGGTGACGATTATACCAGTTACAGGTAGCCGTCTTGAGAGGTTTAGAAATAATTTGGTAAATACGATACAATTTTTACACTATGGCGAAACTGCTAATTTTCACTATAACTTCGTCTTCAATTCCTTCTGTGAGGAATTTGACAGGATTTTTACTCCAGTAACGGTGACAGTAAACAACAAACATAGTTTTAATGATTGGGCAACAATGGGTATCCACAAAAGTCGTCAACGCTTATATGACCTTTATTATGAGAAACATTACAATAATAGTGAAGAATTAAAAATATATGTAAAAAATACTCCAAGCTCTTTAAAGTAGTTTGTCATGAAGCGAAAACACGTTTCATTGCAGATAAAATCAAAAACAGTAATAATAAAGTAAAAGCGACTTGGAGTGTAATTAACAATGAAACTGGTAGATCGAATTGCCGTAACACCTCTATCTGTTCAAATATTAATAATCGCGTTATAAATTCGGAAATAGAAATTGCAAATGAATTTGATAAATACTTCTCCGAAATCCCGATTGTCAGGACCAAAGACCTTAACTCTTCGCCAAAAGCAGCATATGATATGCTTAAATTACACGTACCAGTATCTTCCACTGATTTTGACAGTTCGATTCAGGCAGGCAACGCGAGCACACGTGCCGCGTTATCTGTCCTCCTTCGAATATTTTTATTAGCTGCGTAATCGCACTATCTGCTCAGGCCACCTGGGCTAGCTATTACTATCGCGCGCTATTGTTCGGGACTCTGAGTCCCACCTCGCACCTGTTACGTTCCTTCGCGGAACGTAGCTTAGTTATTATCAGTGTTAATTAGCCGGTTTTACGATCGAGTTAGTTAGCACCCGTGCTGTGTTTCGCGATTCTGCACGCTAATTGTGTGTGTTTGTGAGTTGCAGTTCGTGCCGTGTGTGTCTTCTCCGCGGGGGCCTGCACAGCGTGCATCGGGATTCCGGCCCAGCCAGTCTACATCCAGTAAAGCTAAGTCTTAGGCTTAATTATTATTATTAATTTCTTTTAATTTTTGTATATTTCATTATCATTAATAGTATTTTATTAATGTTCAAGTGTACAACTTTACTATAGTTGTCCACTTAATTATTATACTCCCCCTCTGCCTGACTCGGGCAGCGGGGGTTGTCACCCGCTCAACTTAGCTAAATATTACAACCATGGCTTCACCAAAGGTTGCCGACGAGAGCTTTTTCAGCGCTCTACTTGATAGGTTCCTTACGGAGAAGATCGCTCCGCTAATGACTGAGACAATAAATAAGACAGTGGATGCCGCTATCAAAGCGAAATCCAAAAACTATAACTCGTCGTCTGACGTTTCGGGTTCCGACGGGGAATCCGAAATAGAATTAGGCAACATCTCCGATGTTAGTTCCGTAGCCTCGGTCAAACCGAGAAAAGTGATCACCCGATCAGCCCGCCCGCCTGTCCTTCAGGCTTACTTTGACGCGCAGGCGACCCTTAAGGTCCCCGCGGTCACTCCTGACAGCACGGAAGCCCCTCAGGCTTCCAGTGCTTCACCGGCCCAGCCGGAAACCGCTCTACCGTCGAGGGCAGAGAGTGTCGCATTGGACACGGACGGCTTCACCACCGTGAAGAAGCGCGGTCGCGAATCGCCTTCTGTCGATGGCACGTCCGTCAAGAAAGCCGCGGCCACGACTATCTCCACTCCCGCGCCCGCGCCCCCTAAAGCCCGCGTACCGCCTCCGACCAAGCGCCCGCCCCCTATTTTTATAGGAGACCGAGGCCGCTGGTTGGTGATCAAAAATAGGATCCCAAATACGCTCTCCTTCCAGGCGAGGGCGTACCAATCTCTTATCAAATTAGAGACCATAGAGGTAGCGGACCACCGCGCCTTGACATCTCTTCTAAGAGAGCTGAGTGTGGGTTTCCACACGTTCGCCCTGCCTGAGGAGAAGCGTCTGAGGGTCGTTATTAGAAACGTCCCGAGAGAGATAGACGAGGCCGACATTCTGTTGGACCTCAAAGAGCAGGGTTACCCTGCACACGAGGTGCACCGTATGCGCGGCACCAACAACAAACAACCATTTAACATGGTTCTCGTCGTCCTCGACCTCACGCAAGAGGGAAAGGAAATTTTCAATATTAAATCGGTTTGCTCCCTTCAGGGCATCCGGGCCGAAGCTCCTCGCAACCGCGGGGGGCTCGGTCAGTGTCACAGATGCCATTTATACGGGCACTCGGCACGCAACTGTGAACACACCCCGAGGTGTGTGAAGTGCCTCAGTAAACATGGCACGCCGGAGTGCCCTCGACCAGCGCAATGCGCGGAGCCCCCGGCCTGCGTCTTGTGCGGGGAGAAGGGGCACTCCGCGAGCTATCGCGGGTGTCCCAAGGCACCCAAACACAAGCGTCACTCAGGGCGCCGCCAGCCGCAAGGCAGAGCAGAGAAGGTGGAGTTCACTCCGACCTTCAAACCTGCGCCGCTTCCTAAGGTAAACGCCTGGGCGAGGTCTCCTCCGGCTGCCAACGCTGCCACAGAGGCCACTCTCGCGGCCCCCGCGCCCCTCCAGCCACCGCTAGCGTCCCGCCCGGCGGCGTCGGTCCCGCGACCGAGGCCACCAGCGCCCGCGTCCGCGGCAACAGGCAACCAAGGCGGCAGCGCCTTTGCCTTCATGTTCGAGCTGTCAGAGCTGTTCGACATAGATGAAATCACAGCCCTGGCCAGCAGGCTCGAGGCTGTCCGGGACGATCCGCCGTCGCTCCTGCAAGTTATGGCAGGCAACGCCAAAATATTCCGTGCCCTCACCGATATAGGGCGAAAGTATAAAAACATTCGCGATGCCTAATTACGTAAGCGGACGGGTTAAACCACATACGCTCCGTATAGCGTATTTTAACGCTCAAGGCCTTAAGCCTCAACTAGACTTGGTGAAGGAGTTTGCTCACGAATATCAGTTAGACCTATTCTTAGAGGAAGAGACATTTCTAAAACCACGTATACGCGATCCGCGTATCGCTAATTACAACTTAGTCAGAAATTATCGCACCACCCGCATAGGCGGTACCCTCATTTATTTTAAAAGGTCTCTACACTGTATACCTTTAGATCCTCCGGTCCTCACTAACATCGAGACCTCTGCCATCCGGGTCAGTATGGCGAATCACAAGCCGATCACTGTTATTTCAGCTTATCTTCCGCCCAACAAACAAGTATTATACACAGATATAGAAGCATTACTCGGCCACGGGGCCGCAGTCATAGTGGGCGGCGATCTTAACGCCAAACACTCCAGCTGGAACAGTAGAGCCACAAATAGAAACGGAATCTTATTAGATTCGCTGACAGACAAGCTGAACTTTTCAGTTATAGCACCCGACGAACCAACACGTTATCCGGATAACGTCGCGCATCGACCCGACATTCTAGACGTTGCGTTACTTAAGAACGTAACGCTCAATGTAAATTTAATCGAGGTTTTTCACGAATTAGAGTCAGACCACCGGCCCGTCGTCCTAAATCTAGGCACACCGGTTAACTTTCAACCACCGACGAAAACAGTGATCGACTGGCAACGGCTGGAAAAGGATCTCGAGTCTATCAAGTCCGACGACCTTGACCTTATACCAGACGCCATCGACTCGGTCGGCACGGCTCACAGTGCTATCTCTCATGTGACGTCACATATACAGAATAGAAACAAGGCCTGCTCCAGGCAGGTTCCGACGATGCAACCGCATCGCCTAAACCTGCCTCCAGAGGTCAGGAACTTACTCACACAGAAGCACAAAGCCACTAGACTTTACGGTCGTACATGTCTTGTCGGTCGAGAATAGGCGCCACCTCCGCTACCTACAGCGGGTGGTACGGGAACGTATCGCGGAACTCCGCGGCGAACGTTGGGACCGCTTGCTCGGCAACCTAAAGCCATCACATGTGGCTTTCTGGAAGCTGCCTCGCGCGTTCAAACAGGAGCCGCCCACTGTCATGCCTCCTTTGGACAGACCGGGACTGCAGCCGGCGCTCGATGACGATGAGAAGGCTGAATGCCTCGCCGATAGTCTCGAGAGTCAGTGCTCTCCAAATGAAGGATTCCATTGTTATCGGTATCCCAAAACCCAATAAACCTAAAGCTAATCCGAGTAGCTATAGGCCTATTAGCTTAATTAACTCGATCGGGAAACTTTACGAAAGATTAATTCTCGCGCGTCTTAATCGTTACATCGCGGAGCTCAACCTGATACCCGATATACAGTTCGGATTCAGAACCGCTCACTCGTGTCCCCAGCAGGCTCACCGACTCACCGAGTACATTCTCGTACGGCGTCAACTTCACGCTACCACGGCAGCCGTGTTTTTCGATGTCGCGAAGGCTTTCAACAAGGTATGGCACAACGGCTTAGTATTCAAGCTGTATCAACTGGGAGTGCCAGACAGGCTCGTGCGCATCATACGAGCCTACCTTACTGATCGCTCCTTCCGATATCGAGTAGAGGGCACCCTATCCTCACCCAGACCCATCAGGTCTGGCGTGCCACAGGGTTCAGTCCTCTTTCCCACTCTTTTCTCGCTCTTCACGAGCGACATTCCCAAGTTTCCGAGTGTCCAGCTCGCTCAGTACGCTGACGATACGGCACTCTACTTTGGCTCCGCTCTATTGAACCGCTAAACCTTGAGCAGGAACATTAAAGTGCTTCAAGCCGCCGTCGATGAACTAGGCAACTGGTTCAGAAAATAGCGGATTGAAGTGAACCCCACCAAGAGTGCAGCGGTACTGAATGAAATACTTAGGAGTCACGTTCAACAGCAATATGAACTTCAAGAAACATATTGATACGGTATGCAATAGAGCCTGATTTGTCCTCAGTTGCCTTTATCCACTTGTGTGTGGGCGAAGCAAACTTCCGCTCAAACACAAAGTGACGCTGTACAAAACCATCGTACGGCCCATACTGTCATACGCAAGCGTCGTTTTCTTGCACACCCGACCGAGCTACTTACGTCGTTTGCATGTAGTTCAAAATAAATTCACGCGCATGGCAACCGGAGCCCCGTGGTTCATCCGAAACGTTGACCTTCACCGCGACCTAGAGCTTCCGACGATAGCTCAACACTTTAAAGAGATCTCGCGACGCTTCTTTGACAAGGCGCCTAACCATCCCAACATCTTGGTTAGGAAGGCATGCGGGTACACACCGGGGTATTCACCATAGCCTCAACCCAATAAGACGTCCCAGACACGTAACGGTAGACCCGGATGACGACATCACCATCGCGAACGCGACACCCACACAAACACCGACACAGACACGCACACACCGCCTTCGCAGGCGTAGGCGCGTTCAACCACCGCAAACCACTGGCACTCGTCACTCTGACGATGGCAAGCGGCCCGCACCCTAGATACACCACACATTGTTTTGATACCCGACGAGACGTTAGTCCTCGCCCTGTAATCGTTTCACTACACTCACTCACACACGGACTGACTGACGGACTGACATACACCACTTACACAATCACAAACACACTCCACAAACAGACACAAACACAAACATACATGCACACAAACATTTACACTACTTACACACATACAAACATACATACATACATTCATAAACATATACACACACACTTACATACATTACACTAAACATGACCACACGCGCCGGCGAGTGTGTTCTTCTCATCTTTTCATCTTCATTTTCATTCTCTCTCCTTCCCACAAGCACACAGCCAGTCTGAGGTTCGAGTCTCCTTAGGAGACGCCCCGCGACTGTTGTTGCGTAGTCTTTGCGGCCTCCACGGCCCACGTCCTACTTCGCTGTGAAAGCCAGGGCTGCTAACAGCACAGAGGAGGTTTTAGTCGGTATGGGGCGTCCGCTTACGCGGGCACTCGAGTCCGACATATTAAGCCCCGTTCCGGGGCGTAAATACGTAACAGTATTTCCTCCTCTCAAAATTAATTAAAATCGCAATAACAAGTTCCTATCTAATGGTGATTCTAAAAGTGATTTGAATTTAGCCAGTACGTCACTAGCTCCTTTAAGGTCGTTAGAAATAGGTAATGAGCTTTCCAAAATGTCTTCAGAAGGAAATAATGGCAATAATCCCAGCTTACAAATCTGCTTTCGGAGCTCTTGTACTGTGGAAGCAGGAGAAGTACCTCTAATGAGAACCTCGTATTCTAATTCTGATTTTTGCAGTAACAGGAACTTAACTGGATACGCCATTATGGTTTAAGACAAAAAATATCAATAATAAAAAAAAATTAACAATATTAAAAAAAAATATATAAAAAAATCAACTAAATAAATATTAAACACTGCAATAAAATAAATGTTGGACAAGGTTACGAATACCCTACTCCGTTCCGTTACAAAATAAAATTAACTAAGCAACGTTATGGTTGGCAAATAAAGAAAAAAAATTAAGCTGAGAAAAAAAAATATACTTTACTAAAACAAGCAGAAAAAGCGTTAAAAGGAATTTGTAACTAATGTGTACTACCCAATCAAAACAAAAAAAATCAGAACACAAAAATAAATATTAAAACGGACCACTTTTGTGCTCGACTATACACGGCTTAGCACAAACAATTTTTTGTACTTATGCGATAACGAAGCGACCGGTTTCTATACAAAGTTTGAACAACGAAATGAGTCACTTAAAGTGTAGTTATTGCTGTAACATTTATTATTACAAGTAGGTAATTAAATATCGCTGTGCGTGTGCGACGGAATAGCGCGATCGAAAGATAGCAGTGTCCCGTTTTCGCACAGAGATATGAATCAGCGATGACCGGTTGAATGCGAACCTGATCTAATGATGCTTTGCTTGTAAACCTTGTGTATGTACTTACTTCAGTTTTTTCTGATCTTATTTTAATTATCATTGCGAACTCAACTCATGTTAGCAATCCGGACAAATCTTCGTGATTTTTGGTTTGCTGTTTTATTTATATAAATATGTAAAGTTTTAAATAAATATATTTAAAAAAAAATTATACCTTTTGACATTAATGTTTTAGAATAATTAGACACAAATAAATAAAGAATTTGGAGTACACTTTAGTTACTGGCAACCAAAAAAAATAACGTTTTACAAAAATTAAAAAAAAAACACATACACACAACTACTTGAGTGGGGTATCCGGAGGCCTACACCCCTACTCCCAAATACAAATGGCAGCACGGACTAAGAAAAGACTACTCCAAGACGGTACCAGGCTATACAGCCTTGGAGAATCCGTCCCTGGGCGTCCACAATTAGGGCCTGATTCTAATAGTGGTTGCCCAGGCTGCCCCGCGTATTCTGGAGGGGGCAAATCTGCGCTGACTCGGGGCAAACAGAGCAGGAGGCTCAAACCACCCTCCTCTACACTCACTGTGGACTTTTGCAACATCAGGGGGCTTCGCTCAAATTTAAATGCCGTCCACTTTCACCTGGAGACCTCTTTTTACCAAGACACAGATATCTTCCCTGGCCAATTCATCTTACCTTTCATACCCGGGGTATTATTTGGAACACTCTTTTATACCACGGGCTGGCGTGTGCGTTTACCTCAGGGAGGATGTCTGTTCTCGACGCCTGAGTTTTCTTGAAGGACAGGACCTATCCATCATCTGGCTGCGTGTAGACTGCGATGACCATCCGCGAATCTACGCATGCCTGTATAGGTTCTATAGTGGTAACGCAGAGATTGACCGGCTCCACGAACACATCCAAATGGCTACAGATTCCGTGTAAGAGCAGATCCCCACTGCAAAGATAGTGTTTCTTGGCAATTTTAACGCCCACCACGCCAAATGGCTAGGCTCACGTACCACCGATCATAAAGGGAGATCTGTTCAAGACTTCGCCTTAGCCTATGGTCTGACGCAACTGGTTATTGCGCCAACGCGAATACCAGATATGCAAGATCATACACCTTCATTGTTGGACCTTCTGTTGACCTCACATCCGGACGGCTTCCTAGTTTCCGTTGACCCTACTCTGGGATCGTCGGACCACTGCCTGATCCGGAGCACCGTGCCGATCACGCGCCTAACACGGCCCCGCTTCTTAGGCTGTCGCCGCATGTGGCACTATAGGTCAGCAGAATGGGACGAGATGCGCTGCTTTTTGGCATCCTACCCGTGGAGGCAGATCTGTTTTTCGCTGGGAGATTGTAACGTTGTATCTACATTACATACGTTATTTTACATAAAATAATGAAATAAAAATAACCTAATAACATAAAATAATAAAACTTATAAATAATAAAACGTTAACACTTTTGTGCGAGCGTAGGCGAGTTTTTTTGCTGTTCATAAAAAATGCATGGCTCGCTGGCGTCACCCGTCGCCCGGCTATCGCCATACCACGACTGCGCTCGGTAATAGCAACACGTCATTATATTATGTGCAGTGACTTATCACGTTTGCCGTAAAATACCTAAGTTATATTATTTTTTTGATCACCTGTAGTCTTAACATAATATAAAAATAAGTTTCAAGGATTATCGTCATCCCGATAGGGTAAGTGTTGGACACGTGTTAATATTATTTGAGTAACTGTAAAACTTAGTAGTAGTTATTTTAAAATGTAGTATTTTAGCAAACATTTAATTTTCTTTTCAAAATTAATTATTCTTTCTTTGCTTTCGCTTTCTTTTCTTTTTTATTATTGTAACTCCTTTCTGATTGTGAACAACTACACCTCCTGCTTACGGCTTCACCCTTAATGATAGACACGAACGCACGTGGTTCACAATCAGCGGAGACATAAGAATGTGGTCTTAACTGTGGACATCATTCACAGGGTTCCAGGATGAGATTTTTGAACGTTAAAGGATATAATTCCACCAAGTTCCGGTGATTAGTTACCCGGACACCGAGAATCCGAAATCACCTG
Source organism: Leptidea sinapis (assembly GCF_905404315.1). Lineage (NCBI taxonomy): Eukaryota > Metazoa > Arthropoda > Insecta > Lepidoptera > Pieridae > Leptidea > Leptidea sinapis. The sequence goes on along the minus strand of NC_066284.1, from coordinate 13,786,016 downwards.
TGACACGTCGAGTCATAACCTCCAGCTGAGGGGCCTGCACCGGCGTCTTCAACGTCAGGGGAGTACCGAGCAACAAAGGGCGAACTAGATCAACCAACAATACACCCTACGACCCTTGCTCAAATTTTATTTTAATTATTGTTAATAAACATCATTTAAAGGCCGGTACGGGTAGTTTCATTTAAACCCCCCGTAACCGTAGCATTGGCGCCCATATCGTGGTTTGGTTTGTCTAGTTTTTCTGAGTAGAAGTAGTTGTGTGTATGTGTTTTTTTTTTTTAATTTTTGTAAAACGTTATTTTTTTGGTTGCCAGTAACTAAAGTGTACTCCAAATTCTTTATTTATTTGTGTCTAATTATTCTAAAACATTAATGTCAAAAGGTATATCTTTTTTTTATATATTTATTTAAAACTTTACATATTTATATAAATAAAACAGCAAACCAAAAATCACGAAGATTTGTCCGGATTGCTAACATGAGTTGAGTTCGCAATGATAATTAAAATAAGATCAGAAAAAACTGAAGTAAGTACATACACAAGGTTTACAAGCAAAGCATCATTAGATCAGGTTCGCATTCAACCGGTCATCGCTGATTCATATCTCTGTGCGAAAACGGGACACTGCTATCTTTCGATCGCGCTATTCCGTCGCACACGCACAGCGATATTTAATTACCTACTTGTAATAATAAATGTTACAGCAATAACTACACTTTAAGTGATTCATTTCGTTGTTCAAACTTTGTATAGAAACCGGTCGCTTCGTTATCGCATAAGTACAAAAAATTGTTTGTGCTAAGCCGTGTATAGTCGAGCACAAAAGTGGTCCGTTTTAATATTTATTTTTGTGTTCTGATTTTTTTTGTTTTGATTGGGTAGTACACATTAGTTACAAATTCCTTTTAACGCTTTTTCTGCTTGTTTTAGTAAAGTATATTTTTTTTTCTCAGCTTAATTTTTTTTCTTTATTTGCCAACCATAACGTTGCTTAGTTAATTTTATTTTGTAACGGAACGGAGTAGGGTATTCGTAACCTTGTCCAACATTTATTTTATTGCGGTGTTTAATATTTATTTAGTTGATTTTTTTATATATTTTTTTTTAATATTGTTAATTTTTTTTTTATTATTGATATTTTTTGTCTTAAACCATAATGGCGTATCCAGTTAAGTTCCTGTTACTGCAAAAATCAGAATTAGAATACGAGGTTCTCATTAGAGGTACTTCTCCTGCTTCCACAGTACAAGAGCTCCGAAAGCAGATTTGTAAGCTGGGATTATTGCCATTATTTCCTTCTGAAGACATTTTGGAAAGCTCATTACCTATTTCTAACGACCTTAAAGGAGCTAGTGACGTACTGGCTAAATTCAAATCACTTTTAGAATCACCATTAGATAGGAACTTGTTATTGCGATTTTAATTAATTTTGAGAGGAGGAAATACTGTTACGTATTTACGCCCCGGAACGGGGCTTAATATATCGGACTCGAGTGCCCGCGTAAGCGGACGCCCCATACCGACTAAAACCTCCTCTGTGCTGTTAGCAGCCCTGGCTTTCACAGCGAAGTAGGACGTGGGCCGTGGAGGCCGCAAAGACTACGCAACATCAGTCGCGGGGCGTCTCCTAAGGAGACTCGAACCTCAGACCGGCTGTGTGCTTGTGGGAAGGAGAGAGAATGAAAATGAAGATGAAAAGATGAGAAGAACACACTCGCCGGCGAGTGTGGTTATGTTTAGTGTAATGTATGTAAGTGTGTGTGTATGTGTTAATGATTGTATGTATGTATGTTTGTATGTGTGTAAGTAGTGTAAATGTTAGTGTGCATGTTTGTGTCTGTTTGTGGAGTGTGTTTGTGATTGTGTAAGTGGTGTATGTCAGTCCGTCAGTCAGTCCGTGTGTGAGTGAGTGTAGTGAAACGATTACAGGGCGAGGACTAACGTCTCGTCGGGTATCAAAACAATGTGTGGTGTATCTAGGGTGCGGGCCGCTTGCCATCGTCAGAGTGACGAGTGCCAGTGTGTTGAATATCAAGCTCCAGTTGTGGCTTCTGGTGGTCTTGAATTAAAATACCTTGTTTCACAAAAGGACTGTATTACGTAATTAATATATATAACATGTAAGTTAATATAATGCTATCGTTAATTCATGTGCGCGCGTCGGCCTCGGTGCGAGCGCCGCTCCGCCACGAACGCAAGCCCCCACTCACGCCGATGAGACGACAGGAACATATTCCCCGGGTTGAAGTAGTAAGGCTTCAAGAAGTCTCCGATGAAGGCACGGCAAAGGGCAAAGCATGTTGTATGCCCGTGTTATGACTCCCTTTCTCGTCGTAATGTCGGCAACTCTGCTGCGCCCGTCAGACCCAGGATGAACATTGGTGACTCTGCCCAAGAGCCACAGAAGAGGAGGAAGATGGGAGAGTCCCTCACCACCACCATGGTACCTGGTTTTAGGTCTTGATAGCCTGTATGTCACTTGGCCTTTTGCTGCAAAACAGAAACGTATTCATTGAGTAAAGTTTTAATGGATTTAACAGCTGCTTCCCATAAACCGCCAAAATGCGGACTGTATGCAGGAATAAATTTAAATTCTATACCTTCGTTTGCAATGTCATTGGAAATAGTATTGGATGAAACTTGTAGAAGACGTGAAAGCTCATTTAAAGCTCCCACAAAAGTAGTGCCGTTGTCGGAGAATACCCGCTGAGGCTTACCACGTCGACTAATAAAGCGATTAAAGGCTGCTAGAAAGGCCTCTTTAGTGAGGTCTGAGACTAGCTCTAGATGCACGGCTCTAACTGCAAAACATACAAAGACGCAAATATAAGATTTAATTAATTTACATCCTCTGCTCTTCAGGTCGGCTATCAGCACTGGCCCAGCGTAATCTAAACCTGTATTCAAAAAGGGAAATTGTAGTTGTGTTCTCTCGCTGGGTAAGTTGCCCATGACGACTTGAATAGGTTGAGCTTTAAAGCGCGTGCAACGAACACAATTACGTACAGTTTGCTTAGCTAGGTTTCTACCTCCAAGAGGCCAGTATGTGAGCCTTACATTGGCAAGAAGAAGCTGAGGGCCAGCATGAAACAGTGATTTATGATATTTAAGAAATAATATTTTAGTTAAATGATGTTTACTACATAATAAGACTGGATGCTTTACGTCGTAACTATAGTTAGAGTTTTGAAGGCGTCCACCGACGCGAATAAGGTTATTAGAATCAATAAATGGACTAAGACTTATAAGACGATTCTTTTTAGGGAGTATTTGATTATGCTTAAGATGATTATATTCCTCAGGGAACATTTCCTGCTGAGAAATATATATAATTGTGTTATAAGCTGAATTTAATTCGTTACTCGTTATATAGGATTTATTTTTATTATTGGGACTACGACAAATGTAAATAAATCTTAAAATATATGCAAAAACTCTATTCAATTTTGTAAATGAAGACATTTTATGAATTAAATCTGAAAGTACGTTAATGCTTTTACTATTACAATGTGTAACTGTGTGAAGTGAAGTTTCAGGTAATGTTTGTGGTGTATTTGGAGAAGAAGGAAAATGTATGGTTCTCTCATGGAGGAATTGAGGACCTGACCACCAAAGAGTGGACGCGCTGATACAATCAGCCTTCACCCCCCGAGAAGCTAAGTCTGCAGGGTTGCTTCTACATAACGCCACGTCTGGTCAAGTGTACATTCCTGAATCTCATTAACTCTATTTCGAACAAACTGATTAAGATTACTTGGTTGTGTGGAAAGCCATCCTAACACTATTGTGGAATCGCACCAAAAGAAACAATGACTGAAGACGTTTTTAGAGGCCAAAAGACGAACACAAACCGTCCCATCGACTGCGATTGTCCTTACGTAAATACAAGCACCATAAGCACGTTCGGAAGCGTCTGTAAAAGTATGAAGTTCAGTTACCAAAGGATTACTACAAGACACCCACCTAGGAATACGAATAGAGTTAAGAGCTGGAAGTGATTCGGTAAATTCGATGAATTGATTCTTTATTTCTAAAGGTACTTCATCATCCCATGTACATTTAAGAATCCACAGTTGCTGTAATATAAATTTAGCTTGAACTGTGCAAGGTGCCACTAAACCTAAAGGGTCAAATACTTGACTAACTAACGATAATATGTTACGTTTACTAATAATGTTTGATGTAAATGTGAAGTTGACAGAATATAATAAATGATCAGAATTACAATTCCAATATAAGCCAAGAGTTTTGCTAGGAAGAATTTCATTTAAGTTCAAAGTTTTATTTTGAGTATCTGTACACATATTGCTAATAGACTGAAGAACTTCAGAACTATTTGATTGTAATTTTCGTAGGTGGAACCTGGCTGATTCGAGAGCTTTCATTACACCTTGGCACAGCTTTATTACTGACTCGATCGAGTCACCACCACCTAGATAATCATCACTATAAAAGTCGCGTTTAATACTCTCTCTAACAATAGATTCTAAACATTGGTCAGCTAAAGACACAAGACATTTGGTTGCCAAATATGGAGCTGAAGCGGTACCGTAAGTTAACGTATTAAGTGTGTATGACTGCAATGGATCTGATGAATTGAAACGAAAAAGTATTTGCTGAAGAGAGCGCTGAGAAGGTTCAACTAAAACGGC